>NW_022476101.1:0-115162 GCF_009193645.1 Aspergillus pseudonomiae
GTTCGATGGTCTGGTCTGGAGAGCCTTTTCGGGGAAATGAATGCTGTCGGAGCGGAAAGTTTGGCTTAGCCGCGCGCTTATTTTTGGCCTTTTTTTTTTTTTTTCTTGGCGCTGGTTTTTTGTATATGCGTTGGGTGAATTGGGGTTCGATGTTTTTGTGTATCGTTTATTTCAACTTTTTTGGAGATTGTTAACGGATGTGCAAATTACATGGATTGATCCAGGTATTGAAGATTATCGAGTTGTGTTGGTTGGTGCCTGAAATGCCCTGGCTGCGAGACAGTATACTATTATTACTATATACTACTCCTAGAAATACCCAAGCTAGTATTCACAAACTATGTCATGCTTTTATTTCTGACTATGATTACGATTCCTTCTATCGTCCTTGCAAGCTATTATGTATCTATTCTGTACCTTTTGTGTTGTGTGTAAAGTGCAATATGACTAGCTACCACTATCATATGGGCAAGCGGGTATACTGTTCGCGCTGACATATTTCATTTATTTATATCTTACTAGATTTCAGATATCTTATAGCTTCTTGAGCTATATCTTATATTTACATCTCAATTTAATGATGTGACGGTTGGAAGGTCGCTCTATCGCCTCACCTGTGTGTTTTCCCACAGGCATTACCGCTATGCAAGGCCACAAGAGCCCTAGTTCCAAATGCGCATTTTGTTGCTCTTTGTTCAAAATATCACCCAGTGAGACAATATTGCTATAGTCACTGCAGAGGGGTGCTATTATGATAGGCTGAGGTCATACATTCGCGACCTACTAGTAGTGGTTATAGCACGACACGAATACCTTAATTGGTCTTCTGCAAAATGCTCGCAGGTTCGGTTGGAAGTTCCTTAGTATGGATGGGGTCAGTGCCAGCCTCAGGGCCCAACGTCGCATTATAGGTCTGGCTGGTTGGGGAGTGGTCGGACACGGTATGCCACCCAACATTCTCTATCGATGGGTTGGAATCACCGCGGCTTTGTGATAGACGCTCGAATCCACCGGTGGCTGTATTATCCGACCATGATTCAAACAGAGAATCGGTCCGTTTATCGCTGGTTTTGCGTACGAAAGCGAATCATACACTGAATAACCACCCCAGCAAGCACTCAGGCGAGGAATACTACGGTGGTGGATTCCTAGACCACGGCATGAGCAGACTGACCACTGACACTAGATAGGGACTTAGGGAGACTGCACTATCCTTACCACGAAGGCAGTTTTATGAATGCGGACATCGTGGTCCTGTTGCAATGTTGACAACGGCAGTGTTCAAGAGACACGTGTATCATGATGGAGGATTCCAGAGAAGAGCCGGGCCAATAGAGGGTATTTGAAGAATGACATGCATGCATGGAGGAGGAAGGTTGGGCACATCATCATCCAAGGCAACGAACCTGTGAGTATGTTTACCTCCTTCCAATGTGTTCTGCGGGGGCCGGGGCCAAAAGGTTGAACTAAATCGAATCCCTGCAACCAACTGGGGCAGTGGATTGTTCCATTTGACTCCGAATTGCCTGATCTCCCACATCGATCCCTGCTTATCGTTCCTTTCCTCCTTTTTCCCTCTTAGGGCTGCTTGCCGCTAAACTTCGCCCCAGCCGTGTTTCCTTCTCGCTCGACCTTTGGATCTTATTTGATTTCTCTTTTTGCTTCCATTTCACCAATCTAACTTCCAGTTATCTTTTCTCTCCGCCTGTGTGTCACTGGTATGGCAGCTGCAATCCTCAGTCTGGCCACCACGTACGGGGCCCAAGTGGCCCTGACGGTAGCCCTTATTTTAATCGTGCGATTTTTTCACGAGATGTTCAAAGTACGCCTGCTTTTCTATCGCTTGCGAAAACAAGGCCTGGTATGCCATCCGGACGAGAAGAATCCCTGACGATGGACGGACGGACTGGCTGACAGTAGCTCGCGCAGCCAATGCCCCAGTGGGATTTCGCAGCAGGAAATTTGCGGATGCTCCCCGATTTAATGAAGCGACATCCCAAAGGGTCCCAACAGTCGGAAGCATTTACGTTGCTATCCTACGAGTTCCCCAACAACGATAATTGCTTTTATATTGATGTTTGGCCCTTTACCAAACCGTTACTGGTGGTCACTTCGCCGGATCTAGCCGTGCAGGCCTCTCAAACCTATGCGTTGCCAAAGCCGCCGGTCCTGGCTGAGTTTTTTAATCCTTTTACCGGGGGTCCCAGTATCTTCGTGACCAATGGCCCCGAATGGAAGCACGCCCGCGGACTGTTCAATCCTGCATTTAGTGCCAGTAATATTCTTGAACATACTCCCTATATTGTCGAAGAAGCCGAGGTGTACGTGGAGATCCTTCGCGAGCATGCGCGCAAGGGAGATATGTTTACGCTCGATAAAATGACCTGTGACTATGTTATGGACATTATTGGATACGTTGCCATGTGGGTTTCCTTGGACCACCTGAGGATAGAAGAATCCAAACTAATATAGTCACTAACAGGAAAGCACATCTTCATTCTCAGCGCAGACACAATGCGGTAGCAGCAGCGATGAGAAGTTCGGTCGAGTGGCATTGCCAGGACGAGCAGATGAATCCCTTTATTCGATGGAATCCCATGCGACCACTTATGCAGTGGTACAATGGACGGACGATGAACCGTTACATTGGGATTGAACTGGACAAGCGATACGAAGTATGGAGACAACAATCTTCCACACGGGCCAATTCTATCATTGATATCGTGCTTGCTGAATTTATGAGTACTCGCACAGCCGGTGATGAACTAGACCCTGAGTTTAAGAAGTGGGCGACGATTCAAATCCGGACCTTTCTATTTGCTGGTCACGATTCCACGGCTGCTACAATTGTGTATAGCATCTATCTCTTGTCCAAACATCCTGAGAGACTGGCAAAGGTTCGCAGCGAGCATGACGAGATGTTCGGGTCGGATATTACAACTGCGGCAGATAAACTGAAGCAGCACCCAGAGTTAATCAACCGACTCCCATATACACTCGCGGTGATCAAGGAAACGCTGCGTCTCTTTCCCGCTGCCTCTGCGCTACGAGAGGGTCAGCCGGGGGTCTATCTACAGGATAAAAATGGTACCAAGTACCCGACAGATGGCCTATGTATCTGGATTCTCCATACCGGTCTTCAACGGAATCCAAATTACTGGCCGGATCCACACGCTTTCAAACCAGAGCGCTGGCTAGTCGGACCAGAGGATCCATTGTATCCTCCGAAGGGAGCCTGGCGTCCCTTTGAACATGGTCCGCGAGACTGCATCGGTCAACCGCTGGCTCTCCTGGACATCAAGATTACCCTAGTTCTCACTCTCCGGGAGTTCGACTTCCAAGACCAGTACGCCGAATGGGACCGCCTGCATCCCCGGCCGGGGCCCAAGACCGTCTTTGGCGAACGCGCCTACCAAATTCCACTGGGAGGCTCCCACCCAGCCGACGGTCTTCCGTGCCGGGTCAGCTTTCGAAAGCAGACCAGCCAGTGAGAGTTGAGCTTAAAATCGGCGCTCAGGCGAGGGACGAGGACACGATGAGGGGGAAAATGGCCGGGGTTCAGTGGGGGCAGTGAAACCCAGGTCAGATAGTCATACTAGGGAGAAATGGATGAAATTCAAACTTCTGAAAGGGTGATGTGATTCAAAACCATATGGTGTTTGAAAACCCTCATATCCCTGCTCCTATTACAACTATGAATCTGAGGACCTGAGAAATCGACGCCGAAAATGACAGCCTCTGGCGCCAGAAACGGCTGCCTTTCCACCCAGTTAGGGTTGAGGATAACTCTTATACTCCCACGATTTCATTCCCGGAAAAGGTATCCGTCATATTTCTGACTGCTTTCTATAATAACCAATGTAATTTACAATACAATTGGAGAAACACGAGGAATGTATTTTACACTGAAACTTCTCTACGCACTCTAGTTCTCTGTCACTCAACTTTCTGGCACTTCATCATGATTCATATAGAATGTAAGATACGGTAATTCTAGGTAACGCGAAAGGAGGTGCAATCTAGATGCCCTCTCTCCAAGGAGATGCGCTTCTTCCAGACTGTTGCGCCAACAAGTGTCATGAATACAGACAGTATCGGCCAATATTCGCGAGGTTTCCCTATAGAGAACCGTCTCTGCGTTATGGACACCATTGCCACTCTTGCTGTGTTTATAATTAGAACCCCCAATAAAATCAAAACCAAAATTTTAAAAAATTACTTACTCCGCCAGCAAGTTCGCATGTGGCTTGAGGCCAGTTAGGAAAGCAATCACCCGTATCAGCTCGAAGACATCCCTGACTGCACGTCGCACATGTAGCTTGTGCTTGTTGCTCAATGGGGCTGGCAGCGGCGAAGCTGGTAAGGGAAAGAACACAAACTATGGCGAGGAACTTCATCGTGGACGATCAAGGAGACGTGTAGGAGAGATGAGCTGATTTCGAGAAGGCAGAGAAAAGAAGATGCGAAGGTAATGGTGGAAAAGATAAGTCGATGACCACTTAAATAGTGGCGAAGTTTGCCTTTTAAAAGTTGAGGGGGACTGAAGTATCCTATCTTATTTATTTATGCAGACTTTCCGTCGCAGGAACCCCTAGCATTGTGTCTAGCTTGGCATTCACTGAGGCCGAATCGATCCTGCATACGGAGGAAGAAACCCGTGAACTATCGATTGATCGACAGGCCGATCAATCGTCGGCTGATCGATTCCCAGGAATGCACAGTCGCCCCCTAGAATTCTTCGGTTCATCACCCTCGACCGTGGTGGATCTGTTGTAGGAGATGAATTTTACGAGACGACTCTGCGTCTGTCCTGTCGGCTAGCTTTGGGAAGACTTATTTAAAGGTAGAATAGACCGTCCACGTTAGTTTTGTGGGATGAGCCATGTTGAATTCGAGAAGTGGGAACGAATACACGAATAAGACGCGCCGCAGATAACAACAAGATCCACGGAGAGAAAGTAAATATTTTCTTTTCCAGGATTAGCTCTATACACCTTAAAAGCATAGCGTTCTGTGTGATGACTGGCGGGCGTTCAACGTTACATGAAATGCTGTGCTTTCACTCGAGAAGAATGAGGGGAAAATTGACAAGATTAAAGCTTCTGCGTGGTTCTAAACAATATTACAGTATTATCACGATGACTGATGTTTCTTGTAAGGCCTGGTGAGATCTGGGAAGCATCGCAAACCAAAGTAAAACCCTAGATACACGATGAACGTCAAATGCCCGCAGATACATCTACAGGACGTTTGCCTCGTCCAGAATCAAAACTAAATAGTCATGAAACTTGTCCAGTAGGACCATTGTTCCCATCAAGGAGCCCGCCAATTGGTCAATTTGTTCCGAGAAGGGATTTGTATAGGTCATATGGGTAGTGAAATTGAGTCAGAAACGTCGCACGTTCGAAGAATCACACTCATGTGAATGCTATGCTAATGTCGGGTTGACGGATATTGCCCGATCAAGAGAATGATAAAAGGATAGGAGGGTTATGCGATGGTAGAGAAGAAAAAGAATAATTTCATGTTGATGGCCAGACAACCGATGTTCAACCAGTCCCTCTTGGCGCAGGATGAACCTTTCTGCCTGGTGGTAGGATGATGTCAGGACAAGGTCCTGCAGACGGAGAACAGAAGCTGAAAGGTACAGCTGACTAGCGAGATAGGCCAGCAAAGCGTGGGTTAAAAAGGGATCGATGCTTGAAACCCGTCCTGGGCCGAATACCGAGGCGTAGCCGTTCCTTGAGGCAGCAATGAGGGCGGTAAAGCACGACCAGGAGATTGTGATCTTTGCGCAGTCTTCCTTGAGCCAATAGCAAGTGCAGACGGTATATACGAGGCTCTAGAAGACTGGCAGGAGGACGGAGATTCGTCCTGGGAAAGCGGGAGCCCTTGAGTACTGGATGAGGCTTTCAAGTTTGAGTCCGACCCTGAGCTCGACGGCGGAGTGGGCTCTATATTGGATTGTATACTCTGAGGTCGGCTGTTGCTTTTCGGGACGTAGGGCTGATGTTGGACCTGGAGGGCCTGGTTCAGTTGCTCGTCTGTCCATCCACGGCCGATGTGCACTTCATAATGCCCGTGTTTCTGGCCCAGAATAGATGTCCGACACCACAGATCGGCATCCTCTGATTTGGCGAAGCCAATGACAAGCCCTTTGCTACTGTCGCGCAGGTAGACCATGGACGGCGCTAGCGGGAGGTAAACGGCGCTGGGCTCGTTGGCGAAGATGCGGGATTCTCGATTGCGGTTTTGGTAGGATGCTGCTTGGTTGGGCGAATTGAAGCTGAGCTTGAGCTCTTGTTTCTGGAAGTAGAAGAAGACATCAAGAGCAGGCTGTGGATGAGACATCGTGAGCTTCAAATGAACGATGGAAAGGGTCGGTGATCTACTATCAGCTCTTTACCTTGGGGGGAGGGAACAGAATTTAAAGGAGCTAGCATCATCTGAAGCTTCGCTCAGCCTCTTAGCTACGAACTAGTTCCTTTAGCGGTTCCACTTATAGGGCGCACAAGTCTCACTTTGGGCACAGTGATTACTGGGGGCCGGATTGTCTGTTGTCTGTCCCGTCAATCAAAACACTCAGAGTGATCATGGTTTAGGGCTTGGCAAGTCAGCAGCACTGCCTCGTTGCCCCGTATTTCTGTCTCACAGCTGACAAGAGATTCAGCTTGTGGATATGTTAAAAATAAAATGAACTAGAAGTTGCCTTGCTCAAATAGTTAAGGAGTATAAATAAATACAAGAACCAAAATCAAGCTTAAACTCTGCTATTTTTCTTTTGTGGGCATGGAAAGACTTGGATGTCATCCGTTGCTGCCTCGGAGAAGACCAACCCGGCATAATTGAAAGGGACGACTTGAAAGGAAACTAGAAAGCTGAGAGGCTGCAATCTCTGGCCCAGGTACTTTGATCAGCTGTAAAGGCTGTTCGGTATGGGTTGTCCTACATTTCCCGACGTATTTCGGGCATAAAACATTCACAATGACTATATATTGAACCACCTGGGGCGAGGTAGTTCTCTGTCCATCCATTAGCCTTTGTTGTCGTCCCGAAGTTCTACCATTGCTACGCTACCAGGGAATACTTTGTGCGAATTGAGCTTGCAGTAGGGAGATCTGGGTCGTTGCAACTGGAAGCGCCCCTCCATGTTGATAACTCGCTTGATTCCCCTGCAACTATAACCATCCATCTGTCTTAACCCCGTAGTCCCTGCTGGAATTTGCTCCTTGCTCGAAGTCGATCCCCATACCGAATAAAAACAAACGGAATCAAAGTCATCAGAAGGCTCAAAAACCCTAGAAGACTACACCCCCAAGCGATTCCCAATTGACGAAACATAGGAGTGGACGCAAGTGGCAAAACGGCGCCAAAAACACTGCGGCAACAGCTGGCTGCTGCCATAGCGCTGGCGGCGTATTCGTGATACGCGTCAACCAGATAATTGATGAGGGCGACAAAAATGAGGAAAAAGGCCATCCCAAACGGTATCCCAGCCAGCATGGGCACAATCCAGTGAGTCCCGGCAGAGGCAGTCCAGCCCAGCCAGAACAAGGCCAACACATATAAAGGACCCCCAAGACACGCCAGGGGAAGTCGTTGGTATTCCTCGATGGTGGACCAGCTGGCCTTTCTCGCCTTTGCCCTCTGGAGTATCGCGTCGTACCACAAGAAAAGCGCCATCCCGATGCAAGCTCCAACAGCGACTAGAAGAAATGTTAGCTAGGCCAGGAAAGGATGATGATTCTGGGCGATAAGTGCATCTTACTCGGAATGAATGCTAAGCCGGCGATTCCATCGCTCATGCCATAAATGCCTTGGAATATCAGGGGATATGCCTCGAAGTACATGACTTGGATCGTCAATTCCATGTCGTTGTGATCGGGAACAAGATCACTTACAGAAGATTGCACTGGCATAGGATAGGTAGAGACATGTGAACGAAATAATTGGTTCACAGAATAGCATGTACAGAGGTCGAGAGAGGGCCTTCAGGACGAATCCATCTCCTTGTTTCTCCGTCTTCTGCTTCGCAAGGGCGGACTGGGACGTCTCTGGAAGGAACAGAACGGGAACAAGACTGACACCGGCGATGATCAGGGATATCCAGAAGATCCATCGCCACCCCACCGGTCCAATGAACCCTGCTACAAGGGGAGCGAACTGAGGCCCGGCGGTCGTCACCATCATTGCCAGAGCCATGGTCCGCCCACGAGCCAGAGGAGAGCGATAAACGTCAGCGAAAAGGCCCCCCGTGACTGCAATCGGGCTCGATGCGCAAATTCCACAGATAGTTCGGAAGATGATCAAGGCAGTCCAGTTCGGAGCAATGGCACAGGCTAAAGTGAAGATGGTGAATAGGACGTAGGTTCCCACCAGCACGATACGTCGGCCATGAAGTTCACTCAAGGGCGCAAAAGCAAGAGGTCCGGTCACATAACCGAGAAGATAGACCGAAGTGGGTAGAACCAGCTGCGTTTCGTTCTGGACATGGAGACTGTCTGCGATGAAGCGAATCCCACCGCTGGGAATCGTTGAGTCGAATACGCTGTTGAACAGCATGAGAAGGCCAGTGATCACCACGAATATCTTTCTATGCTATTTATCGAGGTTAGGCTGTTCTACTCATTTCTTAATGAGTTTTTCCGACTTACAGATTGCCATTGAGCTGGATCTAACGCACATTGTGGAGACCCCATTTTCTGGGACTCTGTTTCCTCATCCTTGTCTTTTTTCGTTGTCGCGACGCCCATCATCTCTCAATACTATACCACAATACTTTTTCGAGGCGTGTACCGTAGGCGTACATCTTCCATTTCGATCAATTTATCCTTGGATGTGTCGCCAACAGTTACCATGTAATTCCTGCCGACGAGGAAGCCGAGCTACTCATACCGAGATACAAGATGCAACTCATAGCGAGATGGGCCATCTAATTTAGTGCGGCCGGGATTCCAATCCCATCATTGGAGGGCACATTATTAGTGAAATTTGAGCAAGATCAGCTTGACTAAAATCAGACTAGAACCATCCTAGCCTTTATTAGCCTGAATGTTGAATGGCTCGGCTTACGCCAAGGATCTCGAACACGGCTCTAGAGCAACTCTCCACCTTCGCTCGCGACGACATGCCCTCTTCATATATATTCGCAGCTAGGCGAGCATGGAAACTACTAGAAATGTTGCACGTACCCGAAAGCGACGGAGGGAATTTACGGTCAGTGAGATGAGCACGGCCATGACAGAGCTGCCCTAATATCCGGAACAGGGCTGTTGGCGCTGTCGTGCGCGGAAGGTCAAATGTGATGAGGGGTCCCCTTGTTCAGCATGCACGCGACTGGGCCTCGAGTGCGATGGCTCCAGTATGCGTCTGGTCTGGCTTAACGGCAATGAGTCCTATCGGTCCACCGGACGGCGATACATGCACTGCGGTATGCCGTTTCTTGGATGTCCCGAAGAGTCGACTGACAGGGACATGTAGAGCGCACCTGGGCGAACTATGCTGCTCTCGATTCTCATGTAGTTGATTTCCTGATCGCGCAATTGGACGATGACGAGACAAACGAAGCCTCAGAGCCTCTGAAGATAGATCATAATCCCTTCTCTGTCTTCCCTGCTGTAACCCCAGTGTCGTTAGTGTCCCATATGAACCAGGGCCTCGTTTGCAACAGCACGAAGATGTCAAGTAGTGGGGAGAAGATGCTTTTTCACCACTACGTCAACTACGTCGCATCTATCATGATGCCGTTTGAGCATCCCTGGAATCCCTGGAAACGGCACTACCCCGTCGTCTCGCTGCAGTACTCTGAATCCGGGGAGAAAGCACTGTACCACGCCATTCTGGCCCATGCAGCATTCAATTTTGCCAATTTAGGGCACGACAGACAGAAGATGATGCAGCTGGCCGCGTCGAACTATAACGCATCGATTCAATACGTGAATGACTCTATCCAAGCATCTGGCAGAGACTTTGATAGCACTCTGGCAGCAATTATGACTCTGATGATGGCAGAGGTAAGACGTAACATCGCTCTTTTTTTTTTTTTTTTTTTTTTTTTTTTTTTTTTTTTTTTTTTTTTTTTTTTTTTTTTTTTTTTTTCCTAAGAATGCTTACGCTACTCCAGGTCTACAGCGGTAATTCCAGCAAATGGAAGAATCACCTCCAGGGCGCATGGGCATTCCTTCTCGGATCCAATTGCAAAGAGCCATGGAACGAATCCGAATTCGTCTGCTTTTCAACCCAGAGCTTATTGATCGTCAAGATCATCGGAGCCACCTGCATGACAGATAGCCAAACCCCAACATTGATGCTACCCCCAAGCAATGAATCCACATCTATCACAGTAGCCAGGCATATGGAAGCAGGTCGGGCAGTATCTTCCTCCTCTCTACATTCAGATCTAGCATTCGCCGCCTTGATCTCCTCAACTCCTCAGTTTGGATTCACGATCGGCGCCCAGCGACTTATTTTGGAGTGTATTTCCACCATCACGACCGTCAGCCAACAGATGCGATCAGACGCCTCCCCCAGAGCACACATTACGGCTGACCGGACTGTCTCCCAGGTGTTAGCCTGTCTGGATTTCCTCCAGGCAGGGATCCTCGATAGCTCTGGTGGGCTGGAACCGAGTTCCGAAGTCAATGCACCGGCTCCTAAAGTGAAATTCGAGGAATTAGCACGATACCAGCTCAACGCCTTCATCTACGCAACGTATATTTATCTCTACCGAGCGCTATTGGATGTGCCGCCCAAGCGCGTCGCAGCGTACGTGTCCCTGATATTCGATAACATTACCGCCTTTTCCGCGCAGAGCAGTGGGAACTTCTCCCTGTGGCCGGCGTTTATCGCGGCGGTCGAGGCCTACACGGTGCGGGATCTGGAGTCATCGTGCCGGTGGCTGGAGCAATCGACACATTTTGGACTCGGCAACCGACTCGCAGTCAGGTCGATCGTCGAGGAGGTGTGGCAGAGACGCGATGCCTTGTGTGTAGAAAGCGGGATAGATCCAGGGCTGGCGGCGGTGGATTGGAGAGATGTGGCTAGAGACCTCGGGGTAGATGTTCTGTTGGTTTGATCTTGAAGCCTTGAGAGAATAACACTATCTAATTTATCTCGGCGCCGAATATTGCCTCTCTAGATGGCATACGTCTTGCGGGCTGGTGTTAAATTGCTGGGAGGCGGCTACGGATATGGTATCTGCAAGGCGAGGAACTTGGTTCAATGAATGATGTCTGGTAAGGCTCAGATCCGAAATTAAATGAATCTATATTGGATTACAATACTATATAAATGACAACTTAGGGCAAATTAGTACATACGACCATAGGGTGTGGAGAACAGGGCTTCCCGTCCGCTCAGCCGTACTTAAGCCACACGCCGGGAGGTTAGTAGTTGGGTGGGTGACCACCAGCGAATCCCTCCTGTTGTATGTTTTTTCTTTTTTATATCCTCTATAATGTGTAGATACAGATAGACCTTGAAGGCTTTTGAATGGTTGGTCAATTCATCTGGAGTAGTAGTTGTTAGATCCTTTTTCGATCGACAGATGTATGTATGTACATTACTCCGTAGACGAGACGAATATCCCACCATGGTCGTCGCTTGCGTAGCACACCAGGCGATGCAGGTACGCTTCGGCCTGGTCATCCTAGAGGTGTCGAGGTGATAGGTGGCCGTGGAGGCGGGCGATCTTGAAACCATTTTCCGTCATTTGTAGCTCTCTTGACTGGTCCCTTGGGTTGAGAATGGGCAAGAACATAGACGAGATTCACGAGCCAGTTCCTGACTACGGGGAGAAGTTGCAATTCTCTATGAATAGGTAGGCAACAGGGAGGCTTTTGATTACGCTGTTATCACTAACCAACATTCCAGATTCTTTGCAAAGATGCCCACAGATAGACCCATCCAACGCGGATCATGGGAGATCGAGATTGATCAACCAATCCACATACCCTCTGGAGATCCTATCGCCCTTCGTCATGAAACGCAGAACCCAGATATTGCTCTAGACCGATACCACCTGCGCGTTGACTGGCAGACTCGAGTCTCCGGCGACTCCCGGTATCCGGTGCTGTGGTGTTCAACTTTAAGGTGTTGTTCACTCCGGTGACCCAATTCCGCAATGAACCATACATACCTTCCCTCTTTTTGAAGAACTAGAGAGAGGCTACGCCATGTCTGCTGAGACACGAGAATACATGGCATACAGAAGCAACTGTACTACCTGCATTGGAGCTCTGGGAGAGGGAGCAGAACGAGCAAGGCATCATTCCCAGAGATTGGCAACCTGCGACCTTGGACGACTACCCTTACTACCCTGGATGGTAAGAGCGTCGGAAGGCAACTCAGAGCGTCTAGAGAGACCACTATACCCCCGTGGCCACCACTTTTCAAGAGCATGCCAGCATACTGGTTTGCAAATCCATTCCCTGCTTATGCCTATCTGTTGTTGATGTCTATTTCGCCTTTTTCGTTGCTGTCTTCGCATTTGCTTTCTATTATTCAAAGTCACACAAGCATGTCAAAACTCAAGACTACCTTGGCTACTATATACATGGAAACCAGCATTCATGAATATATTTTAAGCAGTCGAAGCTTATCTCGAGGTGCTCATTTTATTGCACTAATCCGGAATAGCGCCCCCAAACCCTAATGCCGATGCGGGGAAAGACCCATCAAACTGATAACGATGTTGATCATTGAAGAACCAGAACAGCCACCATAGAGCGACAAACCCATACTGTCGTTCTCTATAGCCTTTCACCAGTAATAATTACCAATGTCCATTCGAGTCTCTATATCCCTACCCTCAGAAATGCCTGTCTTCGATGCCTCCCCTCTAACGGCCGGAACCCAGCGCCCAAAGAAAAAGCCACGGAGAGTAAAGGGTAATATCTTCCTCCAGGCGAAAATTGCAATTGATTAAGACCCTCTACAGGCTGTTACAATTGCTCCCAGCGCCGTCTGAACTGTGACCGTGGCACTCCGTGCCAGAAATGCGTCAAAAAGGGGCTCCAGTGTTCCGGTCTCGGGGTACGGTATCGGTTCATAGATGGAGTTGCATCGAGGGGGAAGCTAGCAGGGAGGTCGATGCCTGTGCCAAATACAAAGTGGGAACTACAATATTGTCCCTCTTCCTCGGGCATGGTTAATTCTCTCATCCAGCAGTTCTGGCGCATCCCTTCAGCCACTGGATCGCCCAACAGTACCCCAAATATCTAGCAAGTCTACCGGTTGCAATGATACCAGCTCTCCGAGGGAAGAGGGTCATAGGCACAAACATTCACCTCGCTTGCGAATGCTGGAGGATGACATATTATCGCATAAGTTGAACGATTCATCCTTTGAGCCTGGCCCGTCTCATGGCTTGGATCATATTGACCACCAGTCTCGACTCCTACTGAAATACTGTCAGTACCTTTCTTGATGGATCATTTGCGGATAGATTCTAAGTAATACTATAACAGTCTCGGAGAAAGTTGCGCCAGCAATGGGTCCCTTCAACACCGTCTTCAACGGCTATCGAGATCTGATTTTACCTTTGTCAGAGCAAGACCATACCGTCAAAAGCGCGGTGTTAGCCGCCGCCGCTTCCCATATCTCTTTAAAACATTGTGAATGGAAGTCACTAGCTTCCAGGTATCGGATGGCAGCTATCCGAGGATTAAATCAGCGGAGCACCGCCGAGGACCTGAACAAGTCCATCGATTACTCGAGTCTGTCAACTATGGTCCTTCTCCTTGTAGAGCAGATGATCATAGTGGGAACCGACTTTCATATCCTCCTTCGGATGATGAAGAGTTTCATAGAATCCCAGCGGTGCTTAGACATAGCCGAGACGGAACCTCTAGGAACATTCCTGATGCAGCAGATAAGAAAGTACACACAGCCTTTCCTATAGTCCTCTTGGACCTTATGCTTACAGCTATAACCTAGGATGTACCTATACGCAGGACCATTAGTAATGGGCCTTTCGGCGGCTAAAAGTCTCGAAAACATGTCTAACAAAGACCTGGACTTCTTGTTCAGCTGCCTTAAGATCCATCCGGAGTATTCTTCCGTCATTTTCAAACTAGCCAATCTCATCCGTACGGCAGCTCAAATATACTTGAGTCGGGCAACCAACACACCAAACCAGGTGATCACGGAACTGGTTCAGCAGTTCCTCGCAGACACCGCTGCTTACAACGCAACTTCACCGGGGGGTCATATTCTGATTTGGCCTTTTTTCATCGTCGGAGCTGAGTGCTCGTCCGAGCAAGACCGGCAGTTTGTCACCATGCAGCTACAGAGTCTCGGGGATTGCACGGGCTTTGGAAGCCCGCTTTATGCGATCAAACTGCTGCAAGATATATGGCAGGAAGCCCCAGGGACGAATTGGACGCAGACCTTGGTGGATAAGGTAGAAGGTTTCATTATGTGATTAGGGCACGCTCCTGAGATATTGTTGTACTGAAAGCACTTAATCTACAGTTTTTGACCTCGGAGATCATGAATGTTTCAGAACGCCTCTTTGCTGAGTACCATACTTTGCACACATTATGGTCATTCAGGGCCTCTCTAGAGACGTAACTGGAAGCTAAGCTGGGTTTAGAGCACTTCATATTTAGCTTCGGAGATAGGCTTTTGCAGATTCTCCCCAAACGGCAGCCCGTTTATAGAAATGAAAGCCAGGCGCGTTTCCCTGCTTCAAGCCGTCAATTGCCTCGGCAAGAACGTCGCCGAGCCCTTCTTCCTTGATTTCCGGGAGTGTGTAGAGAAGGGTTTTGAATGAGAAAAGTATCGCACGGCTTTGAGGTAAGCGGTGCAGAAATTGTCTCTCGACACGGACACGAGCCTGGTGGTCTGTTAGCCCACATTTGACACAGATATATCTATGAAACGTACAGTATCTATATTAACCTCTTCTTGAAGGATCTCTTCACCCTCGTAAAGGTGGTTCCCAGACGCCGCGAACAGTTGGTCTGTAGTCGTGATGGTCCACTGGAGAACAATCAGACGCCAATCTTCAAAGTCAAATAACAAAGTACAGGTACAGGTCAACTCACATTGGCGCGTTTGATAAACCTGCCTACCCCGAGTCTTTGGAAAAAGCGATCCATGCTCTTCTCCAGCTTTTCTTTGTACTGGGGGACAGGCTTGTGTATGTCCCGGAGTTTAAGGCCCAACTTCTTCGAAGTGTTGAAGCCATTCGGGAAGCATGTCACGAATCCTCTGAGCGTAAAGCCGTCTCCATCATCAGATGGCATCAGGAAAAGGAGGTCATCCTCAACCAGACCGCCCATGATCCGCAAGATATCCAAGGGATTCTGTTCGGGGGAAAGGGAGAATATCTCGTCGGTGACCAGGCTGTGCAAGGATGCCTGCTTCTCCCCAGCAGACGGCCGCAGCTGAAACATACGAGGGTATCGTGTTGGCAGATACGCTCCCACCAACCAGGTGTAGAATTCATCGACCGCGGGCTTGACACAATCCTCAGCGGCCAGAACCGTCTCAGGATGCTCGGCCATAATCCTCTTGCGAAGTTGTATACGATCGAGATAGTTCTTGTCTATTTCGATAAGCTCGCTGACGGTCCCTTCTTGGATGCCTGGGTTTGAGATAGGTCAGCACTGTTAGATTCACGGCGTGCTTATTACATACTCATGGTTAAATGGTATTTGGGCTTGAATGGCCGGATCCTGATCGGCTCCTTCGTCTTCCAGTCAAAGTCTGGGAGAGGCTCGACCGGTGGGTAGCAGTTTGGCTCGACCCCATCTTGGTCGTCATTTGCGACACTCCTGGTGAATTTATTATTCTTCTGTCGCGTGGCTAGGAAGAATAAGCAGCTAGAGATGAAACTGAAGTAGAAGCATGTGGACCATCCCGGCCACTGTACAGGGAGACTTTGGTTGAACATTGCGAATAGTCAGATCTCAGATTGACGGCGAGAATAGTATGCTGCTGAGGAGAGTGGGTATATATATATCTTCAGGACCAAGGTAAAAAAAAGACAATTCGATGCCATAATGTGCCATCACATTTCCCTTAAATACGGCAATCGTGCTCAATCCCCCCCACCATTATCGTACATCACATCTAGTGCTCATCCAACCTGCCTATTCAGGCATTCCGTCTTTATCATACATGAGTCGCAGATAAAGATAAGATGCGGGGGACGGCCTTGACCCCACATCACCTGGCCTGCAACTGCCCATTTATTAACTCTGCTTGTATGGGATAAGGTGGACTTCTGGAGCATTGATGCAATCGAGAATTACTGGATGCTCGATCGAATACCTTATCTGGGAAATTTTGGAAGCTGCATCTCCTACCGCCGTCTTTGGGCTACGACCGGAAAAGCAATCCGGCTGCTGGAAGCGTAGGAGAAACCATCTTCACTGCATTTATGGTGCTACACGCCATATTGTATACAGTATACGGTTTAGTTTCCGACAGTTCGGTGCTGTAATGGTATAATGGGGTGCTCATGGCGACCAAGTTGGACCAGCCAAATGGAAGTGTTGTCGTCCGCAACGTAGGGTATACTATATTTGGACTTCATAGGACATGCTTATATATTCGACATCTGTGATACCAGATCATGAATGAACCCCACTTGAATGGATAATGCAAAGGATCCTGAGAGACTATCTTGGTTTGCGGCCCAAGTCATGCAGTATTTCCTCCGGATTTTGGTAGGGGTGGGTGATGTGAGTTGGTCAAGAAGGTCTCTCACAAGGGCCACGAGAATTTCCAGACAATCAACACCGGACGGACTCTGTCGAAAGCTGTTCCCTAGTCTCCCCCTCAACAACTCTTCAGTCGGTGCACGAATTCTTGAGCTGAAGCGGGGGATCATACAGAAAATACGATATTGCTTCAATGCTTCTTCACATGACACGGAAGCGATGCCAGCAATAGTCAACGCTCTTGTGCAGTTGGTCTAGGTCGACCACAGTGTGCCACAAAGCAAGCGGGGGCTATTTAGAATGTAGGAGAGAAAGAAGTAAGAGACATACATACAATACAATACAATACACCTTGTGTTGTTTGTTTTGTTTATTGGTTGGATAGCTCGAGGGAGGAGAGGGAGAGAGCACAAAAAGTCAGAAAAAGAAACGAAAGAGAAACAAAAAAGCATCGACACCTGTGAGATTCGAACTCACGCCCCCGAAGGGAATGCCTACACTAATCCAAATACGGTATAGCAGGGCATCGCGTTAACCACTCCGCCAAAGTGCCTTATTGGTTGGTCTGTGGACCAATGGTTTAAAATATATAATGGGGATGAGGAAGCTGATACTATGTAATAGGGGTACATACTGAGAAACCACGTTAGTTGCAACCCCGTTATCTGCAATACCCCATTAGTTGCAAGCACCACAGCGGCCACATTCAATTTCCCATACAAATTTGCAGAAATCCCAATAACCTGGGACTTGCAAGCATAGTTTCAGCTCCCCGTATAAATTTGCAAGTAAATGGGGTATTAAAACTTTATTTCAATATTATTTTTCTATATTTAGGCCAAGGCACGTAACTATAGAGAGGTAATCTTTCCTAAAATAGTAAGCCCAAAAAGTAAGCGAAGGCGGTAAAGGAATTGGCCAATAGAAGTATCCCTCGTTAATTGCAATACCCCGTTCATTGCAAGCCGAATTCCTAGCAGCTCAAGACGAGCGCAGAAATGTGGTCACGTGGCGTCGGTTTTCAGCGTCCAATCGGAACGTGAGGTCAGGACAAGACGGGAAAAGTTGCTAACTTCAGGTTCTAACTATCAATAAAATAATAGCAGCTCGCGAAGCGCTCTGCAACAACTATTACCAATTTTCTAAAGACTAATTCTACATGCATAGTATCTTCCCGTCACTTCAGGGGGTACCCCTGCTTATTTTATTCGCTCCTCAATCCCCTTCGCGGATATTAGGGGAACCCCCTACGGTCGAGGGCGCCTTTTCTTACAAATACTAGAGGGGGGAGATACTACGGAGTAAATACTATAGAATTAATAGCAATAGTAAGGCTACGGAGTACGGAGTACTGAGCTGCTAAACCACGGTAAGATCGAGATAGGGACGCAGATCGGCATGCTAGACGAAAATGCCAAGAAATCTCTAATAAAATACTCCGGGGTAGAGATTTGGGTTGTGCGGAGTTAGAGGCAATAGCAAGCACAATTCTAACCGCAGTGAGCTGGGGACACAGCTCGGTGTAGTTAAAAAGATTATATGAGGGCATGAGATTCAGGCAAACACGCCCCAACTCTAAAGGTCACATAATTCTGAATTCTGAATATCCAATCTAGAATAACCAGTTATAGCATACCGCCTTGTACAAATTGCCGAGAAATCTTCAACCGCGTTGAGCTTGTTTCTGACCATATCGAGCTGCGGCCCTGGATCCTGCAGGAATGGAACTTTTTTTACTTTATTATATTAGTATGGATACAGTATGTGATTAAAACAGATAATCAAAGATTTCTCAAGATATCCATCGTGCGTACTATTATTACCGATATAATATATACTAGCGGACAGAGGTCTGTAGTTTAGCCAATCATATACCTTCTTCACCATGTAAATTATTACGTGATGTTAGATAGCTCGCCCTGCACAGGAGCATTTCAACTTGCAAGAGATGACTCCGTACAGTAACTCCCAATTGCACACCGCAACAACAATGTTGCCGAACAGCAAAAAACGACACCTGTGAGATTCGAACTCACGCTCCCGAAGGAAATGCCTGGACAAGCTATCCACATGGTAGGTATAGCAGGGCACCGCGTTAGGCCACTCCGCCAAAGTGCCAGGAGTAATTACGTAATTTTTCTTTTAAGATGATTATAATAGTCAAGGCCAGGAATAGTATCAGATAACATACAATTCTACTCCGTACTCTGTACAAAATTGTGAATCGCATGTGCCGTTCTTGGCGCATATTATACCAATAGAAGTAATAGTTACTTCAATTCCGCTGGCTTAGCTGCCTAACCGCTTCCCTCTTCAAGTCGAAGTTCCTGGACAGAGTCAAGACTCATGCGAGAAGCGAGATAGGGTCAGAGGTGGTAACCCCTCATATATATATTCACTGATGTAGGGGTTTGGTGTGAGCATTGAGAAATTAGAGTACTTTCCTAGCCTGCCTGTCCTTGTAATAATTGGCAGCTCTTATATGTATATCTATAACCACTCTGGGTGTCTACAGGTCACGAGATGTCAACTCTGTTCAAGCGCATTGGCGTTTCTTTTAACATCGAGCTCCTAGGACGAAGGAGATAAAGGGTCGGGAATCTCTGTTTGAGTTACGATACCAGAGCGTACGTATTGTCTGGTGTGGAAATTTTTAAGTGTTTTCCAAGAAGTAGGCTAGCGCTATGCAGGCTTTTCAATGAAAATTGTTTTAATAAAAATGTAAGAAGTTCAAGTCGAAGAGAGTTTTAACCATAACCATTGCAAGATAATGGCATGCTTACTAGTCCTGGTAGGTGCGGCAGGTAACATATGTGCTATAAGCAAAAGTAGTTTTGGAGGAACCCGATGAGCACTGGTTCCTCTATACATTATCAATAGCATAATTCAACTAGTAAGGCACTATGGCGGAGTGGTTAACGCGATGCCCTGCTATACCGTATTTGGATTAGCGTAGGCATTCCCTTCGGGGGCGTGAGTTCGAATCTCACTGGTGTCGCTTTTTTTGGATGATGTAGTGCGAAGTGGTCAGGATCTTGAGAAACAGTCAGACCCCGGAGTACTCCGTACACTCTTCTGACTGGGTTAGAATTTACACAACTTTGACCCAGCCAGAGAGAGCTTTTCTATTTTATCTCAATACTAACTATATATATATATATATATATTTAAAAACAAAAAAACAATTTAAAAAATATTAATCTACTCCGGTAATATTTTTTATATATTTTTTAGAATTTTTATACCTATATTATACTGAGTTTAAATGTTTCTAAACAATCACGTGGATAAGATCTGACTGATTCAGGGTTTTAAAGATCATGTGAATAGCTCTGAGAGTCAGAGCTGCCTGTCTTACCCCACCCTGACCCCTTCGCACTAAATCCTGCGGCAGTCGGAGCTGACACCCCAAATCTACTCCGTATTAGTATAACTAACAATCTCCTGGCATTATGCTGTGCTGTATTCTATCTACACTAGGCCCGTAATTTCCCCTCTACAGCTCTGTGACTTTGTCTATCCGTAATTCTCTCTTCTACAGAGTACAGCTCTACCTCCGGGCTTCATTTATATCTGATCTGCCTGACCTGCTTAAGCTACTTACTACTGCTCTATCTATAAAATCTATAGAAATGATATCAATCTTTTACTTCTACCTATATCAACTATTACCAAGTGAACATCAAGCCGTATTCCCTTGTTTTGCTCGGCGGCTTGCATATATATATAGCTTGGTGACTGTACAGTATACTGTTACGCCCGGGGCTTCGTCAAGTCCTAAACCAGTAAGCTAACCGCATGTACTATGACCTACCTGCAGTCGCTCTTTGACTGCCGCTGACAATGTGTTGCGGTCTTATCAGGACGAAGATCGTAACGGGACTTCCGTTGATACGGGGCTGATGTCGTAACTAGGATGTGCTCGTTACAGGACTGCCGTCGAAGTTGGGTCGTCGTCGGGACTAGATTTGAGGTCAAAGGGCCAGACCTATCGAGTACGTATACCTAGTAGTCAAAAGAGTGCAAACGAGTTGAGGCTAGTTTTACCAAAGGTAACTCTGTAATAACAATTGGGATTGATCACGAAGAACTAAACTAGGTACAGGAATAAGTGTTCTTATATATTTTTGGTCTTTATATACTATCTTGGTCTATGGTATACCATTACTTGGCGCGTATACCATTTCACGTGAGGTTATATAACATAGCTAATATCAGCCACTTATTAATCGTATTATTGTATACCCGCTATAGCCATCCTCATAGCTTTTCTACCTTATGTGTCCGCCTTCGACAAGGTAGTTGCGAGGTCCGTAACATATACATTGTTTGGCCCTTGCATAGACATCTCGGTGGCTTTCGATACCGACGGCCTCCCGGATCTGTTGGTTTTTTCATAGCGAATGGTTGCCCCTATGATTGACTAACGATGAGCTAGGCTTAGGCTATATAAATTAGTATATCTTTGCTAGAGAAGAGAGACAAGAATCAGCCTTCTGTTGCTTATTATCTATTATTCTCTTTACCTTAGTAGTAAGTATCCTTCTAGTTGACCCGTTTAGACACCAATTAGAAGATATTATTTAACATAAAGAGAGGGTAAAGAAAAAAAGATTCAATTTAACTTAAAGGAAAAAAAACATAAAAATAACGACACCAGTGAGATTCGAACTCACGCCCCCGAAGGGAATGCCTACGCTAATCCAAATAAGGTATAGCAGGGCATCGCGTTAACCACTCCGCCATAGTGCCTCTTATGTTGCTCTATTTGATGATATTCTTTACAGACCTGATTTTGAAGGGGTCTGCCTACCTCATCAACACTCCCCACACTCAGTTTTTGCATGTCATGCGTGGCTGTTTTCTGGCCTAGGCATTAGTTTCCAGCTCGGTGATAATAATCTAACTAGTAACTTTAGTTTTACTTTTCTCAAAGCTATGTTACAAGTTCACAATCTTACACAGCCGCGTTGCTATATACTGCAAGATTCACCCCTTCAGGAGTGCGCTTTTCAAGCAGTCACGCCTTCAGCCATCAATACTCCAAAATTCACCACTAAAAGTATGATGGATTCTGGCGAGATACTCCCAAGGACCCCTAAGAAACCCTCAAGGGCATCTAATACGCGGATCATCCTGCCAAGAAAAGGTTGACCTTATGGCGATACTGGTTGCCAGGTCAATATAAGCCCGAGTAATGCCACCCAGGCAGCAGATTCCCAAAACGATATCAAAAATACACAAGCAATATTGCCTGATTACAGCCCACTACCGCAATCCATGTGATATAGGGTCATGCTGTAATAGAGCTGGTGTTTGTTTGTGACACCACTTGTACTGTATCTCTGATGGACCTAGGGCGTCTAGAATGAGACAATAGTAAATACTTAGACCACTCTGGAGATAAGATAGGTGAATCCACAGCTTCGATAGGGGCTAGTCTGCGGACACTGAGTGGCTCTCAGCAAACCAGCGCCTCGACATAACCCTGAATGCAGGCTGATCTCCGGCGAAGCTTTCCCTGCTGTGAGAATAGTCCAGTGTCAGGTGGAACAGGGCTTCGTTGCTTGTAATTTGACGAACAGGTTGTTACGTAGTATTCTGTACCATGAAGCTGGCCGTCGATTTCATGATAGGATATAAATCTATATAAATCTCCTCTAGCTGTATAAGGATACACTCCCTTTCAATCCTTCAACTCATATTTCTTCACTATACTATGTTTCCACTCAATTATAGCGATCTGTTGACTGCCCCCTAGTCGCTTTATGACAACATGTTGCCTTCGATCATTTTCTCGTGGCCGCGGCCATTTGTGCCGCGCTAGTCGCTGCTGCCCTTGCGGCTGATCTCGAGGCTCACTCACCCTGTACCTTCACCTCTGCTTCTGCGGCCAAGGCTGGCAAAGTATTCTTGCTCTGCCGCCACGCTTAGGAACATCGCTATTCCAGCCGGTGAGAACCCCCCAAATCTGGCTGGTCCGAAGGACCGCTGTCCTGGCCCTAGTAGATCACCTAGGGTATACAATAAACCGCTCTACCCTTATCCAAGCAACCCGCAAATGAATACCCCCTTATATTTAGGCCGATACCGAAGGAGAAACCCACTAGTGCAAATCCTTATGGAGAGAGGAATTACGACGCTCCAATACAATACCTGTTGGATGATTGGCTATCCCTCCCTTTCACATTATCATTCATTACGAGGCCATTACTTGCCGCAGAACATTGGTCGAATCAGCATTTTGCATCTGTTGCCTTTAGAAGAATCACTTGACGGCCCGTGCTCACCATGTCAGGCCATTTACCTGAAGCCATGATCTTAAAGTTAGTGATCTAGAACCCCTTATCAAACAAGTGCATTGGCCCGGAAAGTGTCCAGACCACTTCTGCGAGAAGGCTTTCGACAATGAGCGAGGCTTCCGTCATCATCTGCATGACATGCATAGTTATCACAAATCTATTTGGCAAAGCCCTGCAACATGTTACGATGAAAGTGAAACATTCAAAGCAGATGATACTTGTATCCAACTTGAGCCATCTGGCATATCTGCTGCTCAGGATAGATGCAAAAGCGCCCTTCCTCTGAATCTCCGAGCAAATTACAGACTAGAAATGTATTCTGGGCACCTGACACCAAACAAGCCACTGCTCAAAAGTCAGCTCAACAGGGTGCGCCATCGTTAGCTTCGTACAGTTCCCACGTGTCCGAATCCAGTTAAGATCTGGGAAGGATATGGACAGCACGATTGAAATCACAGGCGAACATTCGTTTGGGAGCAGTTTACCTTATTCTCGCACTAATACTCCTGGGCTAACAAAGAGGAGCTCTCTGGAGGTTCGATGGTGGCAACCCGCTGCATACCCGTCCTATACCCGAAACGTATGGCCAAGTAATTTGTACAATCGCGTTGGTAAAAGGGAATTTGGTGTAAGAAACAATCTCCATACATCATTTCGCGTATCTCTTGTATACTGTTTAGACAACGCTATACAAAGCCGTATTTCTCTTATAATAGTCACTATAAACTCGGCAGAACGCGCGAAAGTAGCATGTAGTAATGTCTTGTGGGACCTGTCATGGTAGCATTTCATGTTTTGCGGGACTTGTCATCTGTTTGTGGGGAAGATCATAGCACCCGGTAGCATAATGCATTTCATGTCTTGCGGGACCTGGCATCTGTTTGCGGGGAAGATCATAGCTCTAAAATCCGGGGAAAACGCGGGGACAGCAGCCGATTTAAGCAATAGGCCTTAGGGTGTAGAAAATAACTTATAAGGGATGTAGCTCCTTTTCCCTGAAATTGTATCGTTCTATATTCTCTTAAATTCTCTATCTCAATTTTGGCTATCCTCTCCCTATCTGAAATGTCTTACACCCCCGGACAGACTGTTTCCGGTGATGGCAAGCACGATGTCGCTGAACAATTTCAACATGTGGAACATGCCAAAGAGCATATTGAAGAAAATCTAACGTACGAGGAGGATCAAGAGCCAGAGCTGCATGCCCAGACGTATTTTGCTTTGGCTGCAATGTTTCTGCTGAATCTCGTGCAAGTTTTTGGACTTCTCAGTCCCCCGGCTGCGGTACTAGAGTCTTCGCCAGTTCTGCAATCAATTGGCAAGCTGACACTCTTCCGCTAGCTTTCATATATTGAAAAGAACCTTAATAACACTACCGCTGGTACTTGGGTTCCGAATTCCCTGTCGCTCGTCCAAGCTGTCCTCGCGCCTCTCATTGCGTCTCTATCGGATACATTCCAGGCCCGAAAGGCATTTCTTGTTGGAACATCCATTATCTCGTTTATTGGTTGTGCAATTGCGCCCGGATCAACCAGTATATATCGTCTCATAGCAGCTCAGGTGCTGATCGGTTTTGGATTTGCCACTGTTCCGCTGGCCTACTGCGTTCCGAGTGATATTTTGCCTAGAAAATGGAGACCCAGTGAGTTCGGCCTGAAATCTTCTCCCAGTTTAAAGGGTTTCATTGATTTTTCATAATTCCATAGTGGTCCAAGCCTGGATCAACATTGCTGCAGCCGTCGGTGCTTGCTCGGGACCACTGATAATTGGTGCGCTGACGAGATCAAATCCTCACACTGGTTGGAGGAACTTTTATGTACGTGACCCCCTCAAGCCGCCGTAGTCATGATATATCTGACAAAATGTGAAGTGGATTCAGATGGCTCTCTGGGGAATGACAGCGATTGGGCTTTTAATCGGATATAGGCCCCCTAAAAGACACACTCGATTTGACCATCTGTCATTCTGGCAAAAATTTGGCTCTGTCGATCTTCCAGGGTTCTTCTTGCTAACTGCGGGATTGTCCATTTTCCTGACGGGACTCAACCTGGGAGGAGGCCTTTATACCTGGTCCAGTGCGACCGTCTTGGCTACTTTGATCATAGGAATACTCCTTTTGATCGCCTTTGGGATTTACGAGTGGAGATTTACCAGGGTTGGAATTCTCCACCATGATCTCTTTCATGGGGGAAGAACCAGGGAGAATGCGGGCTATACATTTTCTATCTGTATCGGCCTCATTTTTATTGAAGGGATCATGCTTTTTGCAATCGTTGTCTTCTATCCAGCTCTGTAAGCACTTCGTTTCCAGGGTTCTGATGTCCAACTTACTGACCTCCGATTTTGATAGGACGGTGGCTTTGTTCGAAATGGACCCATTTTTGGAGGCTGCTCGGCAAATTCCTTACTGGCTTGCTTCTGCCATTGCTACGGTGATCTACGGCTATTATAGTACGAAGTTCCGTACGATCCGCTCTCCAATGTTCGTCGGCTTCCTCATCTTCACCTGCGGCCTCATTGGGCTGTCTACAGTTCAACCGAGTGGTGATTTCAACGCCGTGGCATTCATCGCCCTGGCTGGGGTGGGATTTGGTGCCCCGTTAGTCTTGGTAATTGCTGGGGTTCAGCTCTCAACACCGCATCATTTGATCGCAACCGCAACGGCAGCCACGACTTGCTCTCGGGCTATTGCTGCAAGTGTCTTTACGGCTATCTTTTCGGCCGCATCTAGCGCACGCTTAAAGACATATATTCCTGAGTATGTTTCCAAAGCGGCGTTACATGCGGGATTGCCGAAGTCTTCCATCGAAGCCTTTGTCAAGGCTCTGTCATCCGACGACAGTGCAGCTTTGGAAAGCATCAAGGGAGTCAATTCGGAAATCCTCAATTCCGGTATCCACGCCCTGAAACAGGCATATGCCGATGGGTTCAGGGTAGTCTACATCATTGCAGTTCCCTTCAGTGTCGTGGCGTGCATTGCAAGTCTCTTCTTGGGAGATCTCAAGAAAGCCATGAATTACGGCGTCGATGCGCCAATGGAAGTTTTGCATACCAAGCGTCGTACGGACGTTTGATATTTGATAGGCCATTTCTCAATCTTTTGAAGCAGCCTTCATCTAGATGATAATCTTACCAGCTGCGAACCGGCCCCTTACAATGATTACTATATTTTCTGAACCCTCATTCCGCAAGGGACCCGTACTTGGTTGTACTGTACAACAGTAATACACGTAGTTTACTGCTCGTGAAGTAGATCTTATTTATTAATTCGGACATTAGATATTCTGTTCCCTCAAATTAACTGAAGAGATGCGCAGCGGGCTTGGCTCTATAAGTTTTAGTTTAGATGTTATTAGTT
Organism: Aspergillus pseudonomiae; assembly: GCF_009193645.1. NCBI lineage: Eukaryota > Fungi > Ascomycota > Eurotiomycetes > Eurotiales > Aspergillaceae > Aspergillus > Aspergillus pseudonomiae. Next base: position 26,331 of record NW_022476101.1, read on the forward strand.
ATTAACACATATGAAGGGTACAACCATAGTTCAAATTGATCGGCGTTGTTAGGGTCATGGGATACGGCGCATCCCAACCCTAATTCTAGCCCTACGGCCCTATCTAGGATCTGCCAGTACAGAAGTGTCCGAGTCCATACAGACTTCCCACGATCTGGCTCAGCACTCTGTTTATAACGAGCAGGCCCTAAAAGGTAATCGATCTAGAAGGCTCTGTATACAGGAATCGCTTCACATAGAACAGCAATGAACCTATATACCTTCCAGTTCAATGTGAATTGAACCTCAGACGATAGACAGGACGTAACAATTCAACTAAATAATATTGCTTCCAACCGCCAATAGTACCGACCGTAGCCAGATGATTGTAATGAAGTGACTTGGCCCGTCGCTGTTTCTCACGTATCTCCTCCGCACGCAGTGTGCCGATACCATCCGAGAGTGAATCCCAGATGCTCAGGCTCTCCCGAAGATAGGAGTTGGAGAAGCCCGCGACGCTGCAGATTCTGACACAGAGCTCGTTTCCATACGAAATCCTCTGTTAAGTTGTCTGGATGTACACCACGACCGTAGCCCTGTGGTTCGCTGTTGTTGGAGTTTGTTGGCTTGCCTCTGGCGTCCGGACAGCCCGATATTAGCATCTCAATATTCGAAGCCAAGTCCGCGATCGTCTTGTACTTGTTGTGCCAGCACTTGTCAATAATTTCGTCAATTAGCGGGTCACTGTTGGGCTTGGGAAAATCCATGTTCTGTAGTAATTCCACAACCTTGGGACCATGCTCCTTGGGATCTTCAGTGAGACATTGGTCCCCATAGACTTCCACGCCGTAGTTGATTAAATAATACAAGGAGCTAAGGGCGAATTGTTCCGTTCGAGGACCCAAAAGGCCGGAACTTCCACGTCGTCCTTCCTCTGGCTTGCTATCACCGAGGACCCTTCCATATGGAGCCATACAAGCTTCGAAATCGGTCCCGATTTCTCCAGTACAATCAAAATCAGACAGTTTTAATCGGTTACGATCAAGTAAGATATTCTCGGGTCGTAGATCGCCATACGCGAGATTAAGAGATTGAAGAAAAGCAACGGCTTGAGCAAAATCGTTCATCCATTCCTTTCGCAGGGCTAGAGGTTCCAATCTTTCTACTTTAGTGACTATCATGGTATGCTCGTCTCGGACATGATTACTTTGTATCCGAGACCAAAGGGACTCATCTGGTGATGCAGTTAGTTGAGTCTGACACAGCTCAGCTGTGAAGCATCAATAGGGTTTCGCACCTCGCATATGCTCAAGGAAAATTCCGTTGTCGGCGTATTGGAAACATTGCACTATAGAAGAGCAAGATAGTTCTTGCAAGAAGGTCTCGTAGATCTTGAGCTCTTTCTAAAATTGTTCCCTCTCAAACTCTCCAGCTTTAGGGACCTTAACCACGATGCGAGGATGAACTTCATACAGAAAGGAAATGGCCCCCTTGCAAACCCAATGAACCTCAGGAGATTGAACTTGACTTGTCATGAGGAGAATGGCTTTTGTATGGAAGTGCTGAAAGAGGAAGGGAAAAGGGAGCTTCACTAAGAAGCTATATCCACCAGGTTGGGTTGGGTGCCCGAGATACAAGGCCAAAAACCCCTCGCTTGGACGCGAAAGAATACAGAAGGGGTCAATGTACTACCGGGCCAAGTCCTGCGATGTATTGACTTATCATGAACTAACAACTAAAAGGTAGTTTGAGATGGGTGAGTACATTTTCGTTACTATTGCAAGGAGAATCGTGCTGGCACTCAGCAATGGTAGTTCTACTTTCGGAGATCCTTCCCCTGATTCAAACATTTTTTAATTCATCTATATCGTATCTCTCCATAATGTTGTATCTCTTTCTCTAATGAGTTTAATTTTCCTTTTGAGCCGTTCACCGTCGTACTGCAATACTTCTTCCTGCTTTTGTACTGAAATAGATGCTCTCATATTAGTAATAAGTTCTTGTATTTTCCTTAATAACATCTCTATTAGGATCGCTAAGCGGTCGTTGTTGCGGAGCTATATCGAACGCAGATGTCTTTTACGGCCCAAGTGTTGGTGTTATTATGAGAAATGTCAAGGTATACTGGATGTGACTTATGAGGGGCAATTTCCGGTGCCCAATCTATACACTACATGCCCAGTGACTCGACAAGACGCATGTTGTATGTACATAGAGAGTACGATGATAGACTCCCAGGTGCGAGGTCCCACTCGCCAACCAGGAGGATGATATATGGACAGTGTCCGTTGTCGGGGTCAAGGAGGCCTTCAATATTATATAGAAGCTAGCATGGGCATTGGTAGTAGTAGATTCATTCCCCCGTCAAAAACTAACTAACTGCCAACTGCGTATATTAACAACAATGTGAAGCGGAGAAAAGAAAAAAAATCGACACCTGTGAGATTCGAACTCACGCCCCCGAAGGGAATGCCTACGCTAATCCAAATATGGCATAGCAGGGCATCGCGTTAACCACTCCGCCAAAGTGCCTTACTTGATTAATATTTCAATTATTTAGAGTATATAGAGGAAGCCAATGCGTTATCAGATTCTTTTAAAATAAGTTGTTGATAGCAACAACGATGTTATCATCAACTTAGTCTGTCATACTGCTATTGTCAGGCATCAATAATGTTCCGTCTTCTTTGTCACTGGGTATTGTCTGAATTATTTCATCTTTCTTCGAGAAGGTAAACTTGTTGGCAGGGATTGTTCTGATAGTAGACATGTTTCTCTACACCCAGCATTCCTTGCCATTCACCCCGCAGTCTCTGTTTGGTTGAAGAAATATTGTGACTCGTATATTTCGTCCCTAAGGTCTCGAGCAATACCACCATTTCTGGCCCTGAGTATGAAGTAGATAGCAGAGATTTAATGATACAAATAATGAGCGACCCCACGTAAACAGCTTGTTATGCTGTTGGACGCAGTGATGGAGATTATATCCTAAACGAACTGTATACTTCCGCTGCGTACAACGTTGACAAGGTACATCGCAACCCATCTCAGTCATGATTCATGAGCGACTCGATATTCGTGTTTTGATTATTTCTAGCTCATCGCTGACATCGTTATCATTCCCCGACTCCTTTGCTCAATAAGGTCTCTGCCAGGTAGCGGGCAACATCAGTAGAGATTATCGTTTAACAACAGGTGCGTCTCTTGGTAGTCGAGTATCATGATTCAAGCATTGGGGCTAACATTAGCCCAAGCGGTTAGATATAGGCGTTAACTAGGATATTAGTTATGTTGATGTTGTCAGAACTTCGCAGATCAATATGTTTCTCGACAGCATGACTTATGCATCGTGGCCATATACATAGGCTACAGTGAACATCTTTGGCATTCGTTCACGCCACTGAAGATGTTTTTCTCTTTCCAAGCATCTTTGACTTCTTTCACTCTCCCGATATGACTGCTCATCACCGAGTCTAAGACTAGTCAGCAGCTAGGATGTGATTAACGGGAAGGTTGTACCCTGTGCTTCAGACTGTCTCGAATATCCACTGGCAGTCAACTGTGTGATCCCTAGCGTGGGCATATCAAGGCACTCCCTTGCACAACCAGGGTGTCATCAATATTGTTAGTCCATATCCGAAGAGTGTTTGGCAAATCATACAGAGAACCCACACTTGTATTAATAGTAGATTAGGTAGTAAAAATGCTGAGCCCGTAACAATGCACAATTTTTTTCGAGTTCCGACGAGTAAGGCACTATGGCGGAGTGGTTAACGCGATGCCCTGCTATGCCATATTTGGATTAGCGTAGGCATTCCCTTCGGGGGCGTGAGTTCGAATCTCACTGGTGTCGCATTTTTTTTCTTTCGGTGCACCACCACTCACTCACCTGATAGCGGCTGTACAAGCTGTTTTTTTTTATTTACGTTGGACAAATTACTATTATCCGTGTAGAATCCTTGATCTCAGCTCTTCATCGAGAAGAGTTATCACTAACTCTGACGCGACCCCTACTACTTACTTGCGATGGTAGATTTCCTGGTTACTCTTTTTCGGTTGAGACTGTTTCCCATATGAAGAAGTTCTCCACCTCTATATACCAGATAGCAGTATGGATAGTATCGCTAATTGCATTCTAGGAAGTCTCCATGGTTCGCTCAGATTTACAGCGTAGCAGATTGACCCTCCGAATTCATATCAATGATTGCCTGCCAAAGGTTCACAATGGCGTTGCTTTCCCAACCCTCATAGCGAATATGGTCTAGTACCTGTTCTAACAGAACTCGATCATCGGTAGTAATAGAGCTGCCATCACCTTGTGCAAGCATACGCTCTGCTACCTTCTTGTATGCCAATTTATGGGCCCGATGCTTGATTGTATTCCTCACTTCGAAGTACAGCCATCTTCGACAGTGGGCCAGGAACTTGATTCTCTCGAACGGGCTGCGGCTGTCCAGCTCGTCCCTGGAGTCCCCAGCCGGACCACCCCTGGTCATCACCCGCTGCTCGATCTCGCTGGCGGTCAGCTCATACGCCTTGTTCTGGACCAAGGTCGCCAGTTGAACCGCGCTGATAGGCTTCTTCGCCTGTAGCATGGCACCCGTCGTCAGATGTTGAAGCTCGCATTTCCCCATCAGGTAATCGGCCACGTCCTCGGCCAATGTATCGGCGAGAGAGGCATAGGTATGTGTTTTCTCCGCTCGTTGGACCGCCTCAATCTCAGACGTGAACAGAACCGTGAGCAATTCGCTGAAGACAACCCCATCCGAACAACGGGGCGTAGGGTCTGCCGTCTTCATTTTCGGGCTACGTATTAGAGCCGTCAACTTCGATGGGAGTTTGATCAGATGCGTGAAGTATTTGGAGCCGTATAGCTCGGGACACACAGACGCAGCGGTGAGGTGGGCGAAGTCATGGAGGTCCCAGAGTGCGGACGAGTTGTCCAGCATGTCGGTGCTATCGCTGTCGAAGTCTTTTTCTCGAACGGCAATGTGGCCTGGGCCAATGGATGATATGGCATTTGGGGGGACGAGTTTGGTTTGGTGGTCCACTGTGAAAGTGTTGCTGTTGACCAGGCGGTGGACGCCGTAGTTGATGGCACGGATGGCATTGTGGTCGTGAGAGAGGAAGGCGACGATCTCATTGAAGCGGTCTAGGTTGGATTCCACGGCTGGTAGGAACTCTTCACGACATTCTGAGCGAGTGGCGAGATATAGAACGCCGAACTTATGGACGGAGATGGCTGCGCTCCAAAGCATCTTCTGTTGATCGAATGGGAGTAGAAGTGACTTGTTGTCCGCTCGTTTCAGAAGGATTCGACATCCTTCCAAGATGTACTGAAGTAGGGGACGCTTGACTTCCGTCGTCCGCAGTCGGATTCTATCAGCGTTGTCGAAGTGGGGATGTGCAGGACAGTGACCGTCTAGCCACCACGTTGAAGGCTCATAGGCAGGAGGAAGCTCTTCGAAGGGGGACAGGTGTATCTCTGAGGAAATGAAGGTTGAGTGCGGCTGTTTACTCGGTGGGTGCTTGCTATCGGAGCGAGTTGGTTTAAGGCGTGGGACCTTGAGTGTCTCACGGACGAGGGCCTGGATGGCAGTGAGAAGTGACTCCATTATCTCGACTTTCAGAGACCAGTTCCACAGCACTACCATGGTCGACGTATTTAACGACTGCCTTTTATAAGAAAGCTCGTACAGCACCCTCTGCTCGATACTGCTTACAGCATGTTCTTAATCATCGATATGCGCCACAGTTTCCAATCGGGTCACGGAATTTCAGGGCTCATCATCACCTCCGCAATTCAGACGCATGGTTTTGCCGATTGTGCAGTAGCGTGACATACCTGAATCTCCTGCATGTCCGAGGAAGTATGTTAGATTGATATGATCTCATGATACGTTCTGGTGAGACACCGTAAGCAGATTCTAGCCCTAACGAGAATATACAAGCGATAATCTCTGTAGAGCGATGCGGAGTTTATGGGCAATAATGTTCCAGGCCGTTAGATCAAATGTACCCCGGTCTTCCCCAGACCTTGCAGTGATCTATGAGATATTTTTAGTATGATATTGTCGTAGAATTCGTGCAAATGGGACTTCCTTCCGCCTCCTTGCAGAGATCTACTGTATGGTCAATACTGGGACATCATGGGTAGTGTAGTCTAATCATTCCTTCTTGCACTTGAGTATGTTTTTTTTTTAGATATTGCTTTTATCATTTCAGTAATGCAGGTCTCAATCTCTCTTCGACTTTTCTTGACTCTGTTCCTACTCCCCAGGATGATATGAGTCGACACGAGTATGGAACTAGGGCTGATCTCTACGATCTGCAGCTCCACCCGATTGGCTGTGGGGCCTTCTCGGCGTAATCCGAGGTGCAGGACCCTTACATTGATATCCACGGAACTCCAGCTGCCTCAACGCCATTTAGGTAATATGCGAGACAGGATCAGGAAGGAGAGAGCAATGTCTAATTTCGGTATGCAGTCGTGTGCATCTCATTAGTTTTCAATCCTCGGGGATGTATGTTCGATGTGCAGTGAAGCTAAAGCATACCTCGTATCCGTTGTGCTCCCTTAAGTCTGACTGGACCCACGCGATGTAACTCTGGCCAGGGATAAATCAATGATCCCCCTATAGCACTCTTGTATTAAGGCTTGATTCCTGGGGGCTCCCAATTAACCTTAACTCCGACTGGCTGGCTCGTGCGGTAGGGGACGCCATGAAGGGAAGAAATCAAGGAAGAAAAATTTTTACGCCCTTGCTTCCGCACACGAGGCTCACATACCGTTCAGCCGCAGTGGTGAAAACGTGTGACTACATACAGAAACTCAAAGGTCGAAATCCGTTTCTTTTCTGCTGGCGTGTTCTTCAAATCGCAGGACAACTGCTCGAAGACCAATCAAGTGTCCACCATGGCGACCAATCCGACTGCGGAGCTGAAAGGCACGGTGGCTGCCACTGAAACTTCGGAGGATGCAGCGAGGCATGTGGATCACGGCCTCCGCGCCTGGACAGTCGTGGCCGGGGCATGGTGCTGTCTGTTTTGTGGATTTGGCTGGGTGAACGGTACGAATGGTTCTATCTAGTGGTGGCTTCCACTCTGACAAGTGCCAGCCATTGGAATCTTCCAAGACTATTATCAAGCCCATCAATTGCGGACGTACTCGGCGTCCAGCATCTCGTGGATCTTGTCTCTGGAACCGTTTATTCTCTTTGCAGCGGGACTGGTGATTGGAAGAGTATGACCCTCCATAAGCCCTAATTCTACTTGCATGGCCAGCGTTCATCGATTCTTCAGGTTTTCGATAATTACGGCCCCAAATGGCTCCTTCTCATTGGGACGTTTCTGCACGTCTTCGGTCTCATGATGACCTCCATCTCGCACGAGTATTACCAGTTCATTCTCGCCCAGGGCATCTGCAGCCCGCTGGGCGCCAGCTTCGTCTTCTACCCGGCGCTCTCCTGCACCGCGACCTGGTTCGATAAGCGGCGCGCCCTGGCCTTTGGCATTGTGTCCAGCGGCTCCTCCCTCGGCGGGGTCGTGTTCCCCACGATGCTGTCGCGACTGCTGCCACGCATCGGATTCGGCTGGTCGCTGCGTATCTCGGGCTTCATGGTCCTGGCCATGCTGATCATTGCCAACCTGACCGTTCGGTCGCGAATCGCGCCCGTCCCACGGCCGGTCAAGCTGACGGACTATGTCGGCCCTTTTTCAGAGATACCGTTTATTCTCCTCATGCTGGCTTCCTGCTGTGGGTTTTTCGCTATGTTCGTACCGATCAACTACGTGATCGTGGAGGCGCAGGAGGATGGGGTCAATCGTGACTTGGCTGGGTACTTGCTGACCATCCTCAACGCAGCAAGGTAAGTACCATAACCCTCAATTCGTCCCACAAGCAAGTCCGATTAACCCGGCATAGCCTTCCTGGCCGGATCCTACCCGGCTACCTCGGGGACAAACTGGGCCGATTCAACGTCATGATCGCCATGTGCACTCTATCCGCCGTAGTCCTGCTAGTCCTCTGGCTCCCCGGCACGCTTCTCTCCCCCGGCAGCGCGGCCATCTACATCGTCTTCAGCCTGCTGTATGGATTCGCCTCGGGCGCGTTCGTCGGCATGGTCCCTGCCCTCCTGAGCCAGATCTCGCCCGACGTGACCAAGACCGGGGTGCGCCAGGGCGTGTTATTCACCTGTATCAGCATCGCTTCGCTCACGGGGAGCCCGATCGCAGGGGCGATCCTGAGTCGCCAGCACGGACCTACTGGGGGCTACAGGTGTTCGCGGGCGCCATGATGGTGGGCAGTGTGTTCTTCTTTGTGGCGGCGAGAGTCGTCCTGGCTGGGGCTTCCATTGGGAAGAAGGTATAGACCGCTATGTACATAGGCATCGAGCTTTATTTATCAACATGCGTAAACTACGGTTCACAGTAACTGTCGCAGAGCTGCGCCAGCTGCACATCCAACTGGGTCAGCCCTTTCGGGTGGTGCGTGGTCCAGCGGATCGAGACCTTGTTGTAGACCTGTAAACGTCAGCAAGACATTATCAAATAAGTAGCAGCCCAGAGACAACAACAACATACATTCGTCCACTCCGGATGATGCCGATACGTCGCCGCCGCCTCCGCAACCCGCTGCATGAACGCCTTCATCACCGTTAGCAAAAGGACATACCCACCACACACGGGGAAGATAGAAACGCACCCACGCCTTCTTAAACGAAGGGAACCGAATCTCGCGCTCCACACCCAAGCCATCATGCGTCAAGGTCCACAGCCCGCCATTCCGCACCAGCAAGCGCTCCACGCCCTCCACAACACGCTCCACATCCTCCCCCTCCGCCACGACCGGCAGCTCAACTCCCTTCCACGCAGCCCCGTAGATCTTATCCCCGATATCGCCATGCGTATAGGGCACCAGATACCCAGCCTCATCACAGCGCTCCGCCCGCGCCGCAACAACCACATACTCCACGACCGGACACGCGGCCACCCTCTCCAGCGCCTCGGGCGCCGCATAGCAGCACAACACGCCCACCGACCTCTCCGCGCGCCCGCTGCTCATCGCCCACAGCTCCTCGCACAGCGCCACGACCGTATCCCCCGTCGCGACCAGTGTGTCCAGCACGACCAGCTTGCCCTCGTCTGCGGCTGGTGGGAAGGGTCGACGACCGGGCCATTCGACGATGACGTCCTGAGTGCCCTTTTTCTTGCTGCAGCGGGCGAGTATGCAGGTTGTGCTGGTGAAGAGGGGTGCGGCGGCGACGAACATGGGGAGGGCGCCGCGCAGGATGGGCACCATGGTTGGGTTGGTGAGGGCTGGGTCGTGGGCTTTGGCGGTGCTGATGAGGGCGGCGGTGAGCCCGTGGATGGTGGTTTGCATTGCTTGGGGGGTTGCGGTGGGGGAGAGAAAGGTTTGCATGAGCGTGGAGGGGGGTGGGTCGAGGGTGATGATCGGGGGTTTGGGTTGGGGCATTTTCCACTGTCTTTTCTGTATGAATATAATAGGATGGAAGAGTTTGTTTGTGGTTATTTATTGTTTGGGGGGTTAGTTGGTGAAGTAATGTTGTAGTTGGGGTATTTATATTGGATTGTATTGTTGTAGTTGCATTCTGGATCACATGGTGTTGTGTTTATCTTACTGACTTATAGTTGAAAGTGAACTAATCTAATTAATGTTTTACGGGGTTAATAGGAATGGCCGCCAATTTAGTGGCAGTATGCGACTCTTCCTAGCGTTAAAACAAGATGTAGCATAGAATTCTTAAAGTGGCAGCGCTCGTCAGGGACCCCGTCAAGCCCTAAACCTATTGGGTTCATGGATGAGATTCTGATTGAGACTGCGAAAAATCACACTAATACATAGCAATCTAGTTTTCTAGTTTCATAGCAAATATATAGGTATAGGTATAGATATTTCCCGTGTGAACTGATCAAGATTTCTCAGGATACTAAGCAGTTCATAATCAAATTAATATACTCTGTTGTAGACTGTCTTGGGATCTAAGGTCAGAACTCGGGGCTTCAACACGTATGTCCTGCACTCTTTCCGAAGCCGAGTGAAATATTAATTCTGGTACAAGACAATTTACGGGGTATGTATGACCTTCCCATGGTCACTGCGAGTAACCCAGAAGTAATACGGAGTACAATGGGGATTAATCCCCTTGCTGGTTGCTGGTCTAGATGAGGTCGATCAGCCCTACCCTTTCCAGTTCAGGGACTATAGTGGGTTTAGTATGTAGTTACGGGGTATAGTATTTGTACTCCGTACACATACACATACACAGCCAAGGAAATCGACTAAATAACAAGAGCCTATTAACAAAACTCGAGAAACATTCCGAGACAAGTCAGCACTAGTCAACTCAATACGACGCCCGATACTATGCAAGACACGTCACCGAGTTCCCCTATGTTATCTCCACGGCCCCTCCCGAAGCCCACCAAACCCTAGAAAGATCGACTGAGATCAATAAATTAAGAACTAAGAACAAGATTCAAGAACAACCAACCCTTCCAAGTTCACTTCTATACGCAGTACAACCAGAGTTTCAAGTCAATTATTGAACAACGAAAATGCCCCCCACCACCCTGGCCATCTTCGACTTCGACGGCACGCTCTTCGACACCCATGAATCCATCTCGCAAACCATTAAACTGACCTTCGAGGCGCTCCTCCCCGCCCACGCGCCCCCGCAACCCGAAGTCCACCGCCTAATCGCCAGCGGCGCCGGCCTCTCCGACACCTTCCGCGCCCTGCACCCGGACCCCGCCACCTTCGCCCTCCACGAAACCGCCTGGATCGAGAAATACCGCGCCCTCTACGCAACCCACGGCCAGCTCCTCATCAAAGCCTTCCCCGGCGCCCACACCCTTTTGGCAGAGCTCCAGGCCCACACCGTGCCCATCGCCATCGTCAGTAACAAGGGCGTGGCGGCCGTGAAGACGGCGCTGGAGAGGAACGGCCTGGCCGGGTATGTGCCCGAGGACCTGATCATCGGGGACAAGACGCCCGGGGCGCAGCGGAAGCCGGATCCCGCTAGTTTTGTGGATGTGCTGGTGCCGATCTTGGAGGAGAAGTTTGGCGTAAAGGTGGCGGCGGACGGCGTGTTGGTGGTGGGGGATACGGTGGCCGACATTCAGTTTGCGAGGAATATCGGGGGCAAGGTGTGTTGGTGTCGCTATGGGTATGGGGATAGGACAGCTTGTGAAGGGTTAGGGCCCGATTATGTGGTGGATTCTCTGGGGGAGGTGGTGGGCATTATCAAGGGTTGATTTGGGGTTTCTTGAATGTCTGTGGCATTTTGTATAGAACATCATGAGAATGGAGGCAAGAAAGCCAATATGCAGATAAAGAGTGTATCGTCCGGTATTCATCCAAATCCCATGCAAAACGCCCGCGCCATGCTTCGTCACATTGAGTATCATAAGAGTAGCGCTGCTACCGAAAGACGGACCCTGCTTTCACCGTTTCCCCACCACTCGCTTCTTGGCTTTATCGTAGTTCAGTACCTTCCGTCGCCGGTGGGTTTGCGCCAGCTTCCATCGGCAGTACAGAACCAATGCATCTTTCAGCAGCACAAAGGCGCAGCCGCCAACCACACTTCGGCCCCATCGCGTCTGTAGAAGCCCCGGTCGGCTGCGTTCCAGCGCGGACGGCGCCGCGGTCCAGGCTTTCGGGAGGACGTACTTGAGTAGCCCGCCCATCGAAGCGGATATGGCCGGAAACGCGAGAGCCCCGAGGATGATATCAGCGAGGTTGCTCGTTTCATGGATCAGGTCGTCTCGTCGACCTAGCCCCATCTGGCCATTCTGATCCGCGCCCTGGCCTTGATCACCGGCCCCATTGTTGTCGCCCATTCCTACTTGCAATTCCAGATCAATTTCCATGAGGATATGGCCATTGCCATCATCTCGAGGCGGGTCGGCTTCCGGGTGTTCGGGAGGCGCATTGTCGTCGAACTCGTTGACATCCGATTGCCGAGGCTGCACTTCCGCAATCCACCTCCTTTCCAACTTGCCAAAGATCCTTTCATAAATGGTGCTATAGAAACTTTTGACATATGGCAGAGCCGCAAACGTCATCGCGGCGCTAGGTGGCCACAGATCGAAATCGGGATCATGACCGGGATTATGTGTGGCGAAGAACAGTACTGGGATAGCTGGGAGCAGCCCTTCCGCATACCGAGTCTGCGAGAAGATCAACGCCAGTGGGATGAGCGGCAGCCCAAGATTGAGACCCGAGTTCCATGACCCATCCGCGCTCTCTTCCAGAATCTGCCGGGCATCTTCCGGACCGAAAACAAAATACATAGAATACACGCCGTGTGCACAGCATCCAGCCCAGACAGTGCCCGCAAGGGTGAACACCATACCCGGAAGAACCAGTCGACCAGCAACCCGTTCCAACATCCGCACCGTGTCAACGATATAGCTGCGTGGGCGCGAGACGACAATCTCGGATTTACACTGGGGGCACACCATCTTGGCGTTGCGGCCGTTTCGCTTTCGGGACCGGGGGTTTTCTAAGTCGGCAAGCCAATCCAGTAGGCAGGCTTCGTGCGCCGTCAAGGCACATGGACAAGGAGAGCGCCATTCTGTATTGAGGGGAGAGTCCTCGGTCTCGTCCGTGTAGCAAATCCAACATTTACGTGGTTCGTCATTCGATGTATCGACGGCGTTGGAACTCTGAATCGGAGATGCACCGGAGACGTTGCCTTCACTCAATGACGGCTTATTGAGAAAGACCGTCTCATTGTCCTCCATCGATTCCGTTGCTGAGGTAGATGTTTCGGGACTCGTTGTTCTTTCGTCCCTGGTGGAAGCGTTATCGGACGATCGCGGTCTGCCTGCGGAGGCCGAGTAGCCGGAGATTGACTCCATAGTTTAGTTGGTTAAGCAAAGCCGTACCCAGGAAGATGAGTCAGATGACGAGAAACGTTGATCGTACTACTGTAAAAAAACACCACTGTACATCCTGCGAGGGAGTATCGCCCGAGTATCATCGAATCATGGAGGGAAGCCAGGGGCCAGAGTTTGCGGCGAGACGATGGGGGAGGTTTCAGTCACCAGGCAGCTCTTCGTGAATGGAACTGCCACTAAGCCAGCTGCTAAGTTGCTTCGGGTGCCAACCGCGGCTTTGCAGAGGCGAAAACCGCCAGCCGAACGCTCGTCACGTGGGGCCTTGCGGGGCGCTGTTGTGCGGAATAACAGTTGACCCGGGCAGATCTATCCTTTCTCGGCCTAGTCCCATCACCTCACTTTCAACTCTCATTGCGTCCCAATCGGATGAGGAAATCATTGATATGACCTGCAGCACGTTATAGTGAAACTCTTATAGTGACACGCAGGAGCTCAGGCCAAAGTCTATCTGACTCATGCGAGAGTTACCCGGGACTACAATGTTACCCCTGAGTCTGGTTCCTACATCCACCAATGAGAAGTCTGACTTTGGCGTACAGTGAGAACTTGTTAGATCTCTGAACAGCGTGTATACCCTAGCCTTTCAATCTCGGGTTTCAAAGCTTCTATGTTGACATGATCAGGTGAGGAGATCTGCAGGTGCCTCATACCCAAGATATGCTTTCTATATTAGTATTATGCTACACATTACAGCAATATCCTAACCTATGTTCTGTTATACCTCAATCATGTTGGACTTGATACCAGATTCATCAAGATCTTCTGACCCCCTTAGCTCAAGACCATCAGTGTTGCCTTGACTATGTTACAATCCCTGGCATTACCGTGCCAATTAATTTTACACCTGAAGTTTTCGGGCTCGAACCGAGGCATTGACGGTCTGGATGCCCGTCGCCTTGGGGTTTACCTCTGCTTGGAACATGTGTCGGAGGGTTCGGCGGGTGCTGGGAGGCTTGCCGTCCTTGCTGTAGGTGACAAGGTGGAACAGGATGGCAGTCGCTCCATGGTGGTAGGAGTGGAGGAATGTCAAAGGCTTTTCTTGAGAAACAAGAATATGGTATCGAGAAGCTCGAGGTATTTAGTTAAATATGTCAACTAACCAATTCTCAGCGTCTGCGCTACACACGATCGGCTTAGAAGTTTCACCTACGTAGTATAGAACAACTAGGTGGTTCGTCCAGCTGCCGTTCCGATGACATATGGCGTAGAAAATGCCGTTTCGGAAGACGGTAGGAATGAGCTCCTCGATGTAAAGCGTGAGCAGGATAGAACTAATAACGGTGAGGGAGAAGTTGTGAGTTAGAAACAGCAACCTCAATTGGAACGGTGCTCGGTTCGCATCACTTCACGACCTCCAAAGATAATGGTATAATAAATAGCCACAAAGATCTATGTCTCCTTGAGCGTTGACATCGGTGTTGTCCCCACAACAAACTGGAACTCATCGGCAGGGTACCCTGCGACAAGTTCGAAGGCGTTGCTGAAGTGCGGCTATAGGTGCACGCCAAAAGGTCTATCGAGAGATGGAGTGGGACACGACGCTAGAGCCATGGCTTCAAGGAAGAGACAAATTTGAATGATGCTCGACACATGGAAGAGGTTCCCTTTGGTAAAACGCACTCAAATCTGACACTTCCCTATCTTCCTCGCTCATTCTTGGTTTCACTTCAAAACAACAGCGATCTTTGTCTCATGTAATTTGAAAGTCTAATTCCTTTGCTGATCATAAATTCCTCATACAATAAAGCGGTTTAGCAAGCCCTTCGAGAGTGTCAACAGGGGTCGTCATGTTGGGACAACCAACAAAGACCCTGGAGGGCAACGTTTCAAAAGACGCTTTATGTGTGTACTCAATCAATAATAGTGCTTATCTCAAGCAGGAAGGTTCGCATCTCCACGGCGATAAGAGAGGCTATCCGATAGACATGTCGCTTGTCGCAGTAGTATTCCAGTAAAGCAATAACCCCTGGCTGCACTAAATCTAGGACGGAGCGGATCTGGGACGACCGTTTAGCAGCTTCTTCCTAGTTTAGGGACATACTGAAGTCCAGGGATACTGCATTTTCTCTCTGCCTGAGTCGGTATTTGGCCAGCTCGTCATGGAAGGTGTTTCCGGCCGTATAGTTGGACTGACCCGGAGAGCTAGCCACACTGGCAAAAGATGAGAGAATAACAAGGGAATCCAGCCTACTGAGAAGGTGATGGTGTAGGTCCCACATTCCGTTCACATATGACTTAAGACAGCCGATGGGCTGTACTCTCGAAAATGGAGTCCTATGAGATTATCTCAGCATTTTGCTCCTATTCAAGACAGCTATTTCACTTACTCTAAGCTCCATTGCCGCACGAATCGCCATTTGATAGGAGACATATTGACTTTGTAATAATCCAACCCTGCAACCAAAGTTTCTGCATCCCAAACATCATACTGGGGGCTGTCTACAGTGGCATAAGCTACTGGAGGAATCGCGACACTCTGTGAGAGCAGAATCAGGTTCGAGCTCCTTTAGAAACCTACCATTCGGATATAACGCTCCCAGGCCGCCCGCGATCATAAATGTTTCATTCGAGTTGAATTGCCAACCCGACTTGGGCTTAACAATAGCCTTGACAAATGTATTAGAATTCAAACAGTAGAATACCTTACAGATGTGATTCTGAGACTAATTGGAAGAATCCAGTCCTCTCCCTTGGAGTGCAGTGTCCCAAGATTTCGAGCTCGGCCGAGCTCCAGAAAGAAGGTTCAAGCCCCACTAGCTTAATCCACGCCAATGCAACCTTATCGGCCGTACCATCCTTACAGAGGAGGCATCAGTAATACTTCTTCTCCCTTGAGCATCTTCTTCCTAATAGACTATATTCCGAGAGTCACTCGGTGGTTTTTCTTCTTTTATTTTTCTTTTTAGTTTTCCTAACCCAACATCTATGTTGTTCAAGTTTGGGTTGTCAGAATATACTTGACAATCTATTATACTTTCTCCTATTTATCCTTTTAGCTGTCCTTGCTTAGTCGACCTGGGGTGTCCAAGGATGTTAGTATTCATACTGTTTTTCTACTTAGGGCTCGACTTAGTATACTTTATGTTATGTCTTTATGTATATAGTACTATAATGCACAGGGTGTAATATTCATCCTCTTGAAATAGTTCATGTCCCATTAACCTTCGTTTACAGCACGACATACCTTACACCGACATGACCAGGATAGCTCTAGTATGCGCGGACTGAGCCGTTGACTGGAATTCAGATCCCATAAGGGAACTAGGAGTGTGTCATGAGCGTATGCTTTTATGGCCTAAGCTTCTGGGTATGAATAGGTGGGCTTGTATCTTTGATACATTGGTAGGGGCCAAGGCTCATTGAATGTTTGTATGTTCGACTCCAAACCGCATTATAGTGGATCGAATTGTGTCGCTATGGCTGATGTATTGAAACGGGTGTGGCAAAGATACCGAATTTATTCATGGTCAATTACAAAACAGGTCAAAATGACATCCTTTCCTATTATCCCTTAAAGTTTCCAACATAGGTAACATGATAAACATAAGGATTATATACAATATACAGCCGCCTGGAACCGAAGAAACTTTTTGGCGAATCATAAAAAGGATCAACAAGATGCCAATAAAGAAAAATAAAGGGACTCGAGTTCAAGGGTAGAAGAAGCCCGGCCCACATCTCACCGGAAAGATTCCAGCAAGGCCTCGGAGTTGCGGATTTTATCGTGCAGTTTCCTCCCAATGAGTACGGCCGTCTGATGCTACTGGGAGCGCCAACAGGCACCCGCTAGCGTTTTTAGAACCCGCCAGAAAACGCCGTGGATATCGACAGATTAAGAAAAGGTCAATGGGCACTTTGCAATTACAGGATCGGTAGGTCACGTCGTT
This sequence comes from Aspergillus pseudonomiae, assembly GCF_009193645.1. Classification (NCBI taxonomy): domain Eukaryota; kingdom Fungi; phylum Ascomycota; class Eurotiomycetes; order Eurotiales; family Aspergillaceae; genus Aspergillus; species Aspergillus pseudonomiae. Next base: position 43,121 of record NW_022476101.1, read on the forward strand.
CCATCATTCATGTCAACTTAGACATTGACCTTCCGCTTCCTCATCAGGGCTTTCCTCTCCTGCTCCTTGGCTAAAACGCAGAGTTAGTACTACTTCACAAAAGGCCGGGAGGTTCAAGAAAACATACCTTCGTCATAAACAAGGAACTCGTGCAGGGCGCTGCCAGCGGGCACCATGGGAAGCACAGGCACCTTACGGTCAGTAATGACCTCGAGCAGAGCGGGGCCGTCGCTCTCAATCAGCCACTTCAGCTTCTCCTCCATATCAGCAGGGTTGACCAGCTTATCAGCAGCAACACCCATGGACTTAGCCAGAGGTACAAAGTCGGGGTTCTTCTGGTGGGTATGCGAATAACGGTCCTCGTAGAAGAGGTTCTGCCATTGGGTCACCATACCCTGCTCCTCGTTGTTCAGCAGGAGGACCTTGACGCCGATGTTGAACTGGGCAGCAGTAGAAAGCTCGGTGAGGGTCATGTTGAAGGAGGCATCTCCATCAATGTCAACGACAAGGGCATCAGGGCAAGCAACCTTGGCGCCAATAGCCGCGGGAAGACCATAGCCCATAGTACCCAAACCACCGGAGGTGATCATACTACGGGGATGGCGCCAACGGAAGTGCTGGGCAGCCCACATCTGATGTTGACCGACACCGGTGGAGATCAGGGTACGGTCCTTCATGTGGGCGGTGAGGTCGCTGAGCTTCTCAATCAAAGTCTGGGGCTTGATGGGACCTTCCGCGGCCTGCTTCTCGTACAGAGAGAAAGGGAAGCGAGCCTTCCAGTCATTGATCTGGGCGAACCACTCGGGGCGCTCCTCCACCTTGTTGACATGGGGAAGAAGATGGCTAATGTTCTCCGCACAGTCACCCTCGACGGCCTCGTTGGCCTGGACGACCTTGTTGATGTTCTTGGGCATGATCTCAAAGTGTACAATACCACCACGGTTCTCGGACGCAGCAAGCTTAGCCTGAGGGGCGAACTTGGTGATGTTACCGGTGACACGGTCATCGAAACGGGCACCAACCGCAATGATCAAATCAGCCTCCTGCATAGCCATGTTGGCGTAGGCCGATCCGTGCATTCCCAGCATATGCAGTGCCTTGGAGTCCAGCTCGTCGAAGCCACCCAGACCCTGCAGAGTCGTGGTGACCGGAATGCAGGCCTTGTCGGCCAATTCCTTCAAGAGCTTCGGGCCTTCGGGGTTAGCGAGAAGACCCTGTCCGACGTAAAGAACGGGCTTCTTGGCGACATTGACCAAACGAGCCACGCGGCCGATGGTGCTTTCGAGCTGCTTCATGCTCAGCTCACGGGCCGCAATGCTCGCCGCGCTCGGCAGAGAGGGAATGGTGCTGTTCATAGGGATAGGCTTGCGGAGGATACCGGCGGTGATATCTTTCGGAAGGTCGACCAGGACGGGACCAGGGCGACCACTGGTTGCGATTTCAAAGGCCTCGTGGATGCGGCGAGGAAGCTCGGCGACAGACTTCACCATAACGTTCCACTTCGTGCAGGCTCTCGAGATACCGATCACGTCGGCTTCCTGGAAAGAGTCGGTACCAATCGCGCTGGTCGGGACCTGACCGCAGAAAACAACCATGGGCGTGCCGTCCGAGAGGGCATCCTGCATGGGAGTAATGACATTAGTGGCACCGGGGCCAGAAGTGACGAGGACAACACCAGGCTCTCCTGAAGCCCGGGCATAACCTTCAGCCATGTGTCCAGCACCCTGCTCATGGCGAGGGAGAATGAAGTCGAAGTGCTTGGAGTTGTAGATAGCATCGAACACGGGAAGAATGGCACCACCGGGGTAGCCAACTATGCATCGGTCAGTCTATTTATGCTCTATGGTCCATGTCGCCCAGAACGTGAGGTGACTCACAGACGTGCTTGACGCCCAAACGGAGCATCATCTCATGGAAAATTTCTCCACCGCTGAGTCCCACGAAACTGTGACAAAGCGCGTTAGACTATGTGTGATTCAACCAGAAGAGCTCCACGGAGTCCACGTACGAATCATCCAATTCAGGCACATTTCGGTTCTGCAACGGCGATACTTCACTGCGAGGAGGTTCCAGGTTGAAGGCGGGGCTTGGGGCGGGACGAGACTTTCTATACCGGTGCACATTATGGTTAACAAGGCTCAATTGGTTCCCAAGGTCCCTGAGCAAACCGAGAGACTCACGAAGTAGTAGCTGTAGCAGTGCTCTGGGATCGTTTCTGAGCAGAAAAGCGGTGGGGCGAGACGGCCGCGGCCACCGAGGAAGACGTAAAACACCTTCTTCCAGAGGTCATATACCTCTGGTAGTGCATGGCGCGCATGGCGCTTTTGGATGGTCTTAGAGGCATCATCTTTGCGGCGGATGACTGCCAGGCCAAACAGAAAAAATAAATGGGTTTAGAAAATGGGAAGGGGGAAAGAGACCACGGACCTGGTGTGAGTAAGAGGTCCTTAAGACCAGGCGGAAGAAGACTCAGACTCAGTGTCTGGTGTGGCTAATCCATCCCTGGTTAGCGCCATTCAGTCTCGAATAATTCCGCCCCCTTGATTGGCTCAATTCGCCTGCTAGCTCCGATCATCGGCGCCCATTCGAAGGTCTGCCGTCACCTGATTGGTGAGATGGGGCCTCAGGCAAGAGGAAAAAAAGAGGATCCTCGGTCACTCGAAATGGCACTAGCCACGGAGTAGGGCCCTAACTCCGTACGTTTGGATCTGGGGAAAGCAAACGGGAAATTCAGAGAGCTTCAAGGTAAAACAAACATATAAGCAAGAATGACCACCATTGATTTCATGATGACGGCGGATACAATCATGATCTTGACTGTTACTTGGGACAAACCTGCGAGAAATCTCTCTTATTGCAGGTCTTGCATGAGCAGTCGCAGATTTCCCTACCACTCACAAGCCTGGCCGATTCCGGAGATGCACATGCAACCATGTTCGTATGAATCATCCGAAATAGATTCCCTGAGGTAACAACAACCATAACCCTAATGGACCAACAATGACTCAATTTGATATTCATGTATTTGATCGCTTTCTCCTTGGACCTGACCAGAATAGACAAGCCAATACAGCGAATAATAATATTTTTTTTTTTTTTTAAAAAAAAAAAAAAAGAAAAGAAAAGAAAAGAAAAGAAAAGAAAAGGGCAAAAAGATGAGTAGATATATATGCAGGAACTACTACTAGTACATCGCCACACAGGAATTTGAAACCAGACCTCTCCGTACAGTTGTCCTACAGCTTTCTAGTCTATGTTTAGTGTCTACAATGTCAGTCTGCATAGAAACGATTCAAGCTTTCTTTGTATATAGCTTTCAATTTCTCTTCTCTCCAGATCCGAATTTTCATTATCGTTTTTGGAATAGGCTAATAGCAGGCCAATTGCCAAGAAAGGGATCTATTATATAACGTTACATTTATTTAAAAGCTATATAAAGTGATACCTCGCGTTAGGATTTTGTTTTGTAAACAGCGCACCTGTGAATGATGCTATGCGGTTAGTTTTGTTCTTCGAATAACTAATTCTCAGAGTTCCTGCACTGTGTGGAGAATTAATGTTTTACTTATAATATCCACAAAACCCACCCTGTCCGTTCGTCGATGGAGTAAAGTGAAGTGACGTACCTGGCCTGACCCGTCGTTTGTATATACTCCGCAACGATTTTCTCCAGAATACTGGTCGTCAGCTTGAGCAGGCTTTTCATTGATTAAAGAGCTTGTGGTGGAATTATTTCATTATCTATATATTCAATAATTTCCTAAATAATAGACGTGTTATACCTCATCAAATTGGACTCCAGGTAAAAATAGCTGGTCGATGGACTCAACTACCAACTGTAACAGGTTGGATGTCATACATCTACTTTATCCTGACATTGGCTCTTATTAACTATATTCCCTCAACTGAGGGTCCTAAGAAATATAAGAAATAAAATAGAAAAAATAAGTAAGCTATATCTTATAAAGATAAGTATTATTGGCTGGAGTAGACAGAGACGGTTGAATTACTACACGGTACTAATACACTAGGTGTATAGTGCATAGCTATTGTAATATGTTACTATTTGTAGTACTAGTGTGGACAGCGTTCTGAACTTGTGCAGCTGATCTTCCTTCCCCACTCATTTCCCTTCCATTCAGGCAATTTAATCATATTTCGATATTACCTCTGTCGACTCCGGCTCTGTTCACGATGTGGAAACCAGTAGCTGTCCCCTTTCAGAACTTCCAGCCTCTGCCTAATCTACCTACAACAGATGAAATCCGCGCTTGCACCAATGTTCTGTGGGAGACCCAGGCCTCCAAGATTGTGGCGGTGAACGACGATATTGTGGTAAAATATGGGGGTTGTATAAGCGTCGCGGAAGGCCAGGCTTTGGTTTACCTTGAACGACACGCCCCAGAAGTTCCGGCCCCTCGACTGTACGCCATGTACTATGATTCCAAGCAACTTTTCTTGATCATGCAACGCATTCCCGGGGTACAGCTGAAGTCCATTTGGCCATCATTGGAGCCCTCTGAGAAGGATGATATTGTCGCAAAACTCCAAGCAGTATTCGACACAATGCGAAAGGTCGAGTGTCCATGGCCCGACTTTTTCGGAGGCCTGGGCGGGGGTGCTGTATATCACTACCTATTCTATAGCCAACATGGCGATCAGGAATTTCTGGGCCCTTTCTCCGGCGAACCTGCCTTTGTTGCGGGCCTTGTCGGGAACTATAGAGCCTTGGTCGAACGCAATAAACACCCAGACTACAAGGCTCGCTTTTACGAAAAATACCTCCCTCGCGTCCTTCAAGGTCACCGGCCCACATTGACGCATGGGGACGCTCAGCAGAAGAACATCATGGTCGTGGAGAATACAAGTCGCCAAAACGATCAAGGTGGGCGATCATTTGACGTCGTACTAGTCGATTGGGAGAATTCCGGTTGGTTTCCTGACTTCTGGGAATACTTTTGTGCATCCTGGCCCCTTAATTTCGATTGGAGTGAAGATTGGTCCTGGCGACTCCAGGAGTGTGTTCAAGTATGGCCCGCCGAGATGGCCATGATGCAACTGATTGACAGGGATCTAGGTATGTGAAGTACGTTGATGTGTTTAGAAGGGAATGGATGTAATTTTTTGACCATAAAGAAGACAAATAAAACAAAACAAACGATCGGTTATCCTGAGTCTAAACATCCTATTATGTAGTTTATAACTAATTGCTTCATAACCAACGCCATAGTCTACGATCTCTTGGCTACCCTCCATGCGTAAACGCCAGCAAAGTACGCCAGAACTCATTCTGAATAATAATTTAGAACGAAAATACATTCAAAGTTGATTCGTGTACTTAAGCCCTTTCCTGGATGTCCATTTGCACCTTCTTACCTCCACAGATATTGACGGGTATAATCGACCTATGCCTCTTCCTAGGACTCCCCAATTCAACACGTACGTCACTCTCATCTTTGCTCTTTATTACTAGGTCACGTCGCTCATGAATTAGCTCATCCTCGAGAATAGCATATCGTGCATATTTATCAATTGGAGGCCGTAGGGGGTGCGGCGCCATAGTCCATTACGACTCTGTGAAAAGCTGACGAGTCCAGTCCTCATTCACCTTCATCATATCAAAATTCCATGCACTGCTTTCGATGCACAGGCCTCGAATAGTCAGGAAAAGATTCTCGACTTGGCAGACTGGATAAACTCGACCACCGAATACACGGGTTTCCCAAGCAGTGCCAGCCTCGCGGCAGGTTATACCAGGGGGTGTTTCAAATGGCTCGTTATTAGAGCATAATGGACCAGCTCGGCTGCTACGGAACTTCAATACATGGGCTAGTCCATGCCCCAGTAAGACTGCCAGAAAGACCAGACCCGCTAGTTTATGACTGTGGGTTGAAGTCGAATCCTTCAAGAGTCGAATGATGTTGTAGTCTAAGGTTATCAGATCTGACATCGTGTTAGGGCGCAGTGTTGTTTCTGCAAATGGGGATGAGCTTGGGTGTATGGCAGGGTCAAAGTCGATGTCGGGAATGGCGTTTTTGATACATCTAAGAATCTCATCCTTGGATAATTCCAGCTTCGCATCAGTTTCATGCCATATATCTGGGAAGCTTGGGTGTCGGTGCCGAACGAAGATGCCAAACGATTCCCAGTGTTGCACTATGATCCGTGATATGAGGAGAAGCGCTGGTTGGATTAGTGTATAGGCGTTGCGCGCGGCAGGGGTATCTCTTTCACAAAATCTGGGGAATTTCGAGCTTGGGAATAGATTCTCATTTTGTAGGTCGCAGAAGCTGGATGGGTAGTTTTTGTACTTCTCCATGACGAAGTCTTCTTCAGCGAAGCCACAGGGGTTGCCTGTAGTCTTAGTAGTCATGGTGTGGGTTTGCAAGCTGTGACTTTTACAATAGCAGCTTGCTTGTGCTTATAATGGTGTTGTGTAAGTCTCATAGGCAGAAGTGGTAGGAGCCCAGACCACGGTAACGTAAGTATGATGATGATGATGATGATTCACTCAGCTCCCTCAGATGTGTCACGATATTAACCAAATTGATGAGAGGGGAATGTCTAATCTGAAGGGTTTACTTCCTGGATGTCCCGGAAAGATGGATGTATGTACGTGGTTGTCTAGTATGAGATATGCTACAGTCTACTCAACAATTTGCTTTATAAATTATAATATTTCTGTATATTCATCTTTCGTTTTCTTTTTCTTTTGGCTAGAATAAAAGGGGCATATTTCCTGGAAACAGAAGAGGTGTGATGTGGGGTGGTGCGTCCCCGTTGAAAATTGAATAGCCTGTTTACCTGGGTTGACGCGAAAGAACGTCGGTTAATTTCATTAGACTCGGTACAGTCGGCTCAACGCGATAATCTACAGAAGCATTAAGTCGGGGATCCAGACCGTATGGGTGCGAACATCGCGTTACCGTTGGAAAGGAGCGAATGTGAAAGCACCGTATACAGTAGAGTACGAAAAAAGCAAAGAGGAAAGCTTGTTTAGAAGACCACGAAGCTGCGGTCGGCTATAAAAAGACCAAGGGTCGGGGGGTAATAATGCGGCAGGCCGAGAGAGACTCGGGAGAAATGTGGGGTTCGGTTGAAAAAGCTGGAGACTCGGAGTGCCGGTGAGCCGTAAGCGCTGATTTCATGGCTTCTCCAGGCACGGGATCGCGTGGGCAGCGTCATTAGGACATGAACGGATGCCCCGTTTATCCCGGGCGGCCAATCATCCGGTGCTGGAGTCGCAGGGCTCTTGTTCTCCATTTGCGGGGCATTTCCTCCTCCGTCCAATTTTCCACCCCTCTCATGACCGTATTTTTTTCTCTCTTATACTAGTAATACATTGTTTTAATTAAATACCCCTCCTCCCCTCGCCCTTTTTCTGTCTTGCTTCTTTATTCTGTCGTTATTTTCCCCTTCCCACTCAACTCGACCACACATTCCCCCGCCATGGCAACAACCCCGCAAGAGCTTGTCCCGCAGACGGAGAACATCGCTGAGGTCTATGCCACAGACGATGCCTCAGTCACCTCCGTTGCTCCAGAGCACCAGGTCCGTTTCAACGGTCTGATCTCCAAATTCAATCAACTGTATAACCACCGCCCCGACTTTGTCTCCCGCAGTCCTGGCCGTGTCAACATTATCGGCGAGCACATTGACTACAACCTGTACGATGTCCTTCCGACGGCTGTCAGCGTCGACGTCATCATGGCCGTGAAGGTGGTGCCCTCCACCGGAGAGCCATTTGTGAAGATCGCCAACGTCCAGCCCGAGAAATTCCCCTCTCGCGAATTCACAGTCCCCCGCGACACGGATATTGAGATTGATCCGAAGCAGCACGAATGGGTCAACTACTTCCGCGCGGGACTCCTGGGCGCCTTGAAGTTCTTGCGCAAAACCAAGCAAGATGGCTCCTTTGTGCCCGCCAGCGTAGAAGTGCTCGTGGATGGTAATGTGCCCCCGGGCGGTGGAATCTCCAGCAGCGCGGCGTTCGTGTGCTCGAGCGCGCTGGCTGTCATGAAAGCGAACAACCACAACGTCTCCAAGCAAGACCTGCTTGACCTGGCCGTGGTCTCGGAGCGTGCCGTGGGCGTGTACTCTGGCGGGTAAGTACTGAGAACCCCCTCCGGTCGTTCACTCTTCTCACACTTCATAGCATGGACCAAGCCGCCTCCATCTTCTCCCGTCGCGGATACCTGCTCTACACCCAATTCTTCCCCAACTTCTCCGTCCAGCACGTCCCCATCCCCAAAGCCACCGAAGAGATCACCTTCCTCATGGCCCAGAGCTTCGTCACCTCCAACAAAGCCGAGACCGCGCCCCGCCACTACAACTTGCGCGTCGCCGAATGCACCCTCGCCGCCGTGGTCCTAGCCGCCCAGCACGGCCTGACCCTGCCCAAGGACAACAGTTCGCTGGGCTACAGTCTGCGGAACTTCCACGAAGAGCTCATGCGCAAGGAAGGCCGCCTCGGCGACCCGCTCGAGTACCAGATCGACTCCGTCATCCAGACCACCATGGAGCTGCTCGGCCAGGAACAAGGCTACACGCGCGAGGAGATCGCCCAGCTGCTCGGCATCACGGTCGCAGACCTCGAAGCCAAATACCTCTCTTCCTTCCCCGTGCAGGCCGAGCGCTTCCTCCTGCGCCAGCGCGCCCTCCACTGCTACACCGAGGCCCGTCGCGTGCTCGACTTCAAGGCCTGCCTCGCCAAGGCAGCGACCCTCGACGACAGGCGCATCCAGTACCTCGGACAGCTGCTGAACGAGTCCCAGGCCTCCTGCCGCACCCAGTATGAGTGCAGCGCGCCCGAGGTCGACGATATCTGTGCGATTGCCCGGCGCGCGGGTACCTGGGGTAGCCGTCTGACCGGTGCGGGATGGGGTGGCTGCACTGTGCATATGCTGCCGCAGTCTAAGGTGGATGCTGTGATCAAGGCGCTCAAGGAGGAGTACTACCTGAAGAAGTTCCCGGATATCACCGACGAGAAGCTGGCCCAGGCGATGGTTATTAGCAAGCCTTCCAACGGCTCCTTTGTGTATGTCCTGCCTTCTCTTTACGTTGTGAATGATGTGCATCTTGCTAACTTGCGCTTCGAATAGGGTTACGGGAGAGGCCATTGCTCAAGTCAATGTCTAAAACTAACTTAAGGGAAAATAAATTTTTAAAAAAAAAGAAAGAAAAAGGAACGGGATGGATGAATTGAATTTGGAATTAAATATTGTATATAGTCTCCAATCCGTTACTGAAATTGTATTGGCGCTAGCGTCAGATATGCAGACATGACCAGCAGGCTTGAGGCCATGTAGACTGTTACCCTGAGAAGCCTGACTTTCCCCTTGTCGTGAGAGGTTTTCTCTTCTTGCTATTATTTGACCTTCGAGATACTCACAGTGTATTGCGCCGACTGGCTCGACTTCTTACTGAGCCTTCTGGTCCCATGACTCTGCTTGTATTCCATCTAGTACGGGACCTGAGAACGAGCAGAATGGTCTCCGTTCCACCGACGGCAGCTGGGTAATCATTGATCCCAGACTGAACGGCGAAGGTAGCGTGCGACTGCCAACATGAAGTCTGATTCCGTGTCGAATAAGGTTTCATGCACACGACTCAAGATTTCTTCTTGGCGGCCGCCTTGGAAAAGAAGTCGCTCATCTTCTTCATTCCCGTGGTGTTCACCTTCTTCAAGTCCCGGACTCCCCGAGATTCTCCCGCCTTCTTTTTCTTCTCCTCTTCCTCCTTGCGGCGCTTCTTCTCCGCCCGTGACTCGGCGCCTTCGTCGTCATCGATGTCTCGCTTCCGGCTGAAGTCTCCCAAAGACCGGGACGCGAGGGCCTCTGCGCGAAGCTCCGCCACATGCTTGAGATGATCATGCATAGGCTTGAAGTCTATAGGGCTCTCGGAGCTGGAGAGTAGCTCATCGACCTTGGCGCGCAGAGCCGCAGACAGGTAGGAGTCCTTCATGAAGGCGAGAGCCGTCGAGATCCTCAGGAGACGAGCCACATCGTCTGAAGCTGCTGGCGCATTTGGCGGCACTTCTGTAGCAGGGGTGGATACGTCGGAGGGCGTAGGGACCGACGTCGAGCTTGCTGTTGTTGCCGGTGTCTCCTTGTCTTCCAGTGGTGCTGCTTCGCCCTCAGTAGTACCGGACGACGCTGCATTGGTCGACGCGTCCTCTCGCTTGACAGCCATCAGCGGCGTGGACAACGCTTGGCGGATAAAGCGTTCCTCCATGCTGGCGGGAAGTCCCAGTGCGACCATCCGCTCTGCCTTGGCAATCAATTCCCGGAGAAGTTTCGCTTCACTGAATCGGAACATTTTCTCATCCCCGGCCTCCACCGAATCGCAAATCGCCTCCGCTCGCGCCTGTAAGACAGTCCTGAAAGATTCATCGTAGAGAACATGCCGGAAGTGCTTGGGGAGGTCGTCCTGCGAGTCGATGATGTCGTCCAGGGGCTGGAATAGGCCTTTCGCCTGGGAAGAAGTCGGGCATAGTAGAGGAATCAAGAAGAAGACCACGTCTATGGGCGTTGCGATCAACAATTGCGCGGTTTTCGCTACAGTCGCATTCCCGGGCTGGGACTGTTTTCCATCCGATGCCGTGCTGGTCTCCGCCTTGGGGGTGAAAAGGACGCTTCGTGGGGACTGCGAGGAAGAGGTAACCGCGGTGAATTCGTAGATTCCCTGCTGTGGGCAGAAGTAATAGCGAGTGAGTTCTCCGGTTTGGGGGTTGGGCAATTGGAGGAACCGGGCTTGGTCGCTGGCGGAAGAAGGGAGGATGAATGTCTTGCCGGGTTTCTCGGTCGTCAGCGGCGGTTTGGAGGGCTGATCCGGCTTGGATTGCTCGGACGAAGGAGCCGACGATCGGGTGCGCATGGTGAGGTAGTAATAGGACTCGTTTGAGAGAATTGAAGGTTCGAAGTGACTACTAGGTAGTACTAGTAGTGCTAGTGAGTACTCACTGTGTACTCGGTACTAAACGCGTGCCTGAAATTAATTCCAACTCCGACGCGACATCACGCGCAGCCAATCACGGCCGCAGTTCCGCCGACCAGTAGAAAGCCCAAGCGACAACCTTTCTTTACCAACTAATGCAACTCAACCGTGTGTGTGTGTTGTATGCCTTGCTGATGACAGACAGTGTCTTGCTGAATGCTCACGTCCTTTCCCTCCCTGTTCACCCCTTCGGTCGTCCAGAGTCATTTATTGTTGCGCCGTCGTCGGCCTCTACCTCTCTACCTCCATTGGCATTCCCCGCATCCATACGGGCCTGAACATGGCCAAAACCCACGGGAAGGCGCAATCCGAGAACAAATAGTGGCATTCTTAGCGTGTTAATAGTGGTAGCATTGGTGTGGCGCTACCGCAAACCCTGCTTTTCCAACGACAAAGAAAATCCAGAGCCCGATGACCAGTAGTGAGTACGAAAAACTTCCCTATCCCTTCCGCGGCCCTGGACTGATGATTCCCGCCCCGAAGTGGTCGACATCTCGTGGCCCCCCAAGTCCCCCAGGGAGGCGCTGCTGAGCTCTCCCAGCGGTCGAAGAAAATATGAAGAGATGCAGCGCCGTCGAGAAAATTTCGCGTCCCCTCTCAAACGTTCCACTACAACCCCGGACCTTCGAACAAGGTCGGGACAGCTCTTAGACGACGGTCTCGAGGACGACGATGAAGATGAGGATGAGGAAACGCTGAAATTGAAGTTAGCAGCTATCGAGGCGCGACTGAAGCTGAAGCAACTGCAGAAAAATCGTGGGAAGCCAGGCACGCCGGGACCGGACGCGCACGACAGAGACGAGATACTGTCCAGACCAGGATCCGCGGTGAGCGCCTCGTCACGGGCTCAGGACAATTTCTCAAGGATGAAGAGCGCCAGAGAAGTGTCGAGCAGATTCGAGCCCAATGATGTGCAGGTCCCATTGTCGCCGACACGGCGTCCGGCAGCCGCAGCTCCGCCCGCCTCCCCGCGAAGGTATATCCTCGGTATCGACAAGGGCCTCAAAGGCAGTGATGTTTCTCTAAAGCGACCTCCAAGCTCCAGGTCTACCGGCCGACCGACCAGCGGAGGTGGTCTTCGAGACGGCATGGCGTTGCATTCCCACAATGCCCTAACGCAGGCTTTAGCAGGGGAACCAGGAAACCGCCCCAAGAGCTTCAGTGAGCGAATGGCCGAGAGCAGATCTGCCGACAAACTCCGAAGGGAACGGGCAGAGAGGCTGCAAGTCAACAGGAGCTCAGCATTCCAATTCGACAAGGCAGAGGTGGACGCATTCAAAGCGGCAGCCGAGGCAAGGAAGGGGTCTCCTACACGGTCACCGGCCAGAAATCGACAGACTGAAAGCTTCAGCCGAGATGACATTCTACGGTCATGCAATAATCTCAAGCCTGCAGGCCTGAAAAGAAGCCAGACTCTTCCCAGTGTACGAAGGAACCTTGATCAGGATGAGCCCGGATCATATCTCCATAGACGAAACCAAAAGTCTGAATCGGAAGCACAGACAGCTTCGTCTACCAGTTTTGAACATACCGGCTCTGACGACACTCGCGAAGGGAGTGCACCAGACAAGACTCCTGACTCTTCGAAATTCGAACCCTTTTCCTCCCTTCATCTTTCTAACCGTATCCTACCGCACTCCTTTCTAACCCGCACCCTTGCTGACAAGAAGGTCCTCCGCATTCCCGATCTTCTGCGAACCGTGAAGGGGCCCGCCTTTGAGCTCCCTGAAACTATCAACGGCGACTACGTGGTCTTTGGAATAGTAGCCTCGAAGTCCGAGCCCAGAGAGATCAAAGACTCGAAAAAGGTGTCTGCAAAAGAAGCCGATCCCTTTGACGAAGGACTGAACAACACCAGCAGATACATGTGCATCCAGCTCACAGACCTGAAATGGACCATTGATCTTTTCCTTTTCGACACCGCTTTCCCGCGGTACTACAGGCTATCCGAGGGCATTCTCATCGCCATCCTGAACCCGACGATTTTGCCCCCGCCGAAGCACAAGCTCGACACCAACAAGTTCAGTCTCGCCATTTCGTCGTCCGACGACAAGGTCCTGGAGATAGGCTATGCGCAAGACATCGGCTTCTGCAAGGCCGTCAGGAAAGACGGCAAGACATGCCAAGCGTGGGTTGACGCCCGCAAGACGGAGTTCTGTGACTTCCACATCGACATCCAAGTTCGCCGCACCCAGTCCCAAAGAATGGGAGTCAACAATGGGACAGGCATGTTCGGTCCGGGTGGACGCTCGGGGCCACGCACTGGCTTTTTCGGCAACGGCAAAGCGAAGGGCGAAGGGCCCCGAAAGGGACTGAAACCCAACGGAGCACAATACGATTTCCAGTCCCAGTCTCTATACTACGTTGCGCCGGCCCCCAAGTCCCGAGCCGGCAACGGCGGCTCCTCCTTCGTCATGCCAGGCGGCCAATCTGCCGCTCGACTCATCGACGCCGACGACGAAGACCCATTCATTGCTGCAGGCCGGATGGGCCGCGGAATGGAAAACAAAGAAGAGCGATTCCGCCGCCGGCTGGTCGAACAGCAGCGGGAGCGCGATATCGCCCAGAAGCTCACCTCGCGGGGAATCGGGATGGGCGCTGAATATCTTCGGGCTCGAAATCCCGAGAACGTCTCGTCGGAGAATATCACACCGGCAAAGACAACCCCTAACCCGGAGACCCCTTCGAGCCACTCAGGCCTGCTCGGCTTCAGGAAAGCAAACACGGTGAAACTGGGCCCGTTGAAGCGCGCTCATGACGGGACACACGGCAACAGCGTGAAAAAGACCCGATTCATCACCGCCAAGGGCATCAAGGAAGCCGGAAGAGATAGCCTGGGGATGTCCACAGGCTTCGATGATGACGATGACGACGAGCTGGATATCATATAAGACAACCAGTACTGCAGATGAACATAGACACAAAAGAACCAAGCCACGTTTTGATGAACGCTAACGTCCTCAATAGAGGCTCTTGGAGTTGTTGGAGTTTTTTTCTTTCCTCTCCTTTCCTTTCTTTTCTTCTTTTCCTTTCTTTCTTTCTTTCTTTCTTTCTTTTTTTTTTTTTTTTTTTTTTTTTTTTTGTTTGTGGATATGAAGTGTGTTGGTGTGTTGGTGTGTCGGTTGTTTATACTTGGGAGTTATGTGTCAGAGAGCTTTGTAGATTAGCCACATTTTTTGTTACCCTTGCATGTACCCTTCTGCTCGGCGCTTCTTATACTTTGATAGTCCCTTCTGGCTGCCTTTATATCTCTTACTTCTAGCAGGCTACGGAGTATTTTATACCTCTTATTCAACCCATTCCTTTGAATAACCTGTACAGCCATACACAAACTTCAAGATTATATATGTTTAGCGCGTAGCTCTGAGCAGAAAGAGTAGGCAGTGGCATTGAATTGTATACCTTCTGCGATTAGATAGGTTACAGAGGACAAGCTTAGTAGAGATGATATTGGGTCATTGGATATCTAAACTAAAGCTATCGAGAGAAGAGCTCAAATACACGCCGGGCTCAGAGGCGGGAAAAAAAAAGCATGAGAAACAAAAAAACAAACTCCATCCAGTAATGTGCTTGCCAGCCAAATCCCTATACCTGTCCATTTACCCATTCCCGTATCCCATTCCGACTGCTGCCCAACAAAGACTTGATTGTATGAACAGACGCAAACCGAGCGCAGCCGGACTTTTAAAAAAGGTTCTTAGCCCTGAATCTTTGCATTCAAGAAAAGTCAACATGTCTTAATAACCAGAATCGCCATTAGGAAAAAGACGTAAAAATTCAGAGCATCAAAAGCTGAATCACATCGCATGCCAATAACATCTGAAATTATGTAGGTCAGGACGATGTGGCGGCAGCTCGGCTTCCTCTGGTTTTCTTGGTAGCCGGGCCACCGGGACTACCGGCCGTCTCAGCAGCGTCCCTCTTTCTGGCCTTGGACCCTGCGGGCACAGGAGTCGGTTTCCTTCTCAGCCAACCATCAAAGGGACTAACGCGTTTCTTTTTGGTCTCTGGGACCGTAGGTGTTGTGTGCTCCGAATCATCACGCTTGGCTCGAGGACGCAATGAGCGTATTGTCGCACCAGGCGAGGGAGGGGTATCAACAGTATTTGGTGGAGGAGTGACTGGCCGCTGCTTCATCTCAACGTCGACGGGGCGATCGACAGTTTCTGCGACATCAGGAACGGCCATGTGGTCCTCTATATCAGTAGCTGCTTCTTCATCGACATCGCTAACATAATTTGACGGAGGCGCGCGGTCGTTTGCTGCGGGGAAGAGCACACGAGGCTTGATGGACGAGCGAGTGAGTGGTCGAACGTTGGCAGTAATGTCTTCATCCAACAAATCCGGGCGAGCTGCAAGCAAGCCCAGGTCGTCATCTTCATCATCGCCATCACTCTCAACTGGCTCAACGAACTTGCGGAAGATTTTCTTGCCACGGCTGCGGGATTCGTTAGCGAGTACGCTCGACAGATCTCGAAGAATATACTTACAACACATAAGTCATGCCATCGTCACGTTTGACTGATTCGTCAACCTCCTTGTCACGCTTGCTTTGCTCTGCCCTGCGTCTCGAAAATCGTGTGGGGACAGTGGGCTTCTTGCAGAATGGGTTGTCTTCGCTTTCGTCCGGCTCTGGAATTCGGTCACGAGAGTCGGTGTAAATTTGGATATCAGATCCGCCCTGAGCATTGTCGTCAAAGCTATCCAGTGAAAAGCCGGTGTATTTCTTGCTCCTCTTGGTACGTCCCGAGGGCGGAGGGAAAAGAGTGCGTGCCGTGCTTCCAACATCGCCGACCGCTTTCTTCTTTGGCGTTTTGGCAGGTGTTGGCAGCATTCCCTGTGACATGGTGGTCCGGAATGCGTGTAAAGGACGAGTTGAGTTGGAAGGCTCCGATGTGCCGAAAGGATCTGAGTCGTCTAGTTCAGAGGCGCCATCCAGCAGGAAACTGCCGATCCGATCTGTTGTCTTCTTGCGGGGCGATCTGCGAGCAGATTCGGGTGGTGACAATGCTCCCAGTTCCTTATGTTGCTTCTTTGTACCTTTCAAACTCTGCGATGGCGGAAAATTCGGCGGAGGAGTTGTGTGTCTCTCCTTTGATGCCCGTTGACCGGCTAGCCGCGCAGAATGCCGCGTAGAGTACGGCTCATATTGGTCGTATCCAGGTCCATGTCGTGGAGTGGGAGGCACCCGAAGAGTTGACGGCGGCGGAGGTGTCGTCGCCATTGTGAGAGATGTTCAACACTCAGAACTCGGATTATGCACACACGATATCGAGCAGTAATGATTGAAGACGAGGTTCGTGACCAAGAGTGGTTGTCAGGCGTGGACGATGTGAGCGGTAAAATTGGGCGGTCGCGAGTCCAAGGGGTACCAAGGGAGGAAAGACGCGCGCGAGTACGCCAAAAGCCGACCGAATGACGGGTAGAACTCTGAAGCTCGACTAGCGATCGATTCGTCTATGGAGTCGAGTGGGTAAGATCCGATGGATAATTGTGGAAAGAAAAAAGGAGAGAATTAAATTAATTAATTCTTATCGAGCGATAAAGGGAACGATAGCGATGGTGGAGGAGAAAACGAGAGGGTTGGAAGAAGTTTGGTGTTGGTGACGGGGGGGAGCAACGAACGAGGAATGCTTGACGTCGACCCAGCCACACATTTAACAGTGAGGCTGAACCAATCATCCGCCCCACCGCCCCTCAGGCATTGATTCACCATTCCCGCCTTAGGTCTTAGGCGACGATAAGTCACCATAACCCAGCACTTATCTACACGTGCAGACAACTAAAATAGTCCGATTTGTTTGCTGTCCCTCTTCCCCTCCACAACCACAACTATCCCCACCCTTAGCCTTGCAAACCATGGCTTTCCGCAGCACGGCGGAGGAAATGGAACGACTCCAACTCTCCGATGAAGACACAGACGACCTCTGGGATTCTCCCTCCAAGCGGGGCAGTAGGAAATTGAATCAAATACCCGTGAAAGAAGAAAGCACCACACCCCCGCCCATATCCTCCCACGATGGTGAAACGCTGTTCGACCGCCAAGAGGCGCGTGAGGCAGCCTTGCGGAACGAGTTACAGAGTGTCCGGAACATCAATCAGGTGATTGAAGGCCTTCTGAATAGCCTTGATCGGGCAAAGGGTAACATGGATGTATGTCGAATCTTTTATTGACTTTCCCAGTCAAGCCGTTTCCGGATCGCCAATTTAACAAAAACCCTACAATAGACCGTTTCGCGTACCGTTGATTCCGCGTCAACATTACTAAACACTTGGACGCGAATTCTATCTCAGACTGAGCATAACCAGCGGTTGATCCTCAATCCAAACTGGCAAGGTGCTGTTCAAGATGTTGCCGACTTGGAGAACGAAGAGCGCCTCAAGCAACAAGCCGCGGAAAGACGGGAACGAGAGTTGCAGGAACAGAGAGAGGCAGCGGCTCGGAGAGCCGAGGAAGAAGAGAAGAGAAGAACGCAAGCCGCTGCTCGAGGCACACGTGGCAGGGTCCGCAGCAGCGGTCTGGGAAGAACACCAAGTGTCTCCTACTCAAGAACCAATCCGAGTGCAACAAGGACCACATCCACTGCGACAAGAGGATCTACAACCACAAATACACGGAGACCGGTCAGCGGAATTGCCCGAGGCCCTAGCGTTACGCGTGGTCGAGGTAGAACTTGAAGAGCTTTGCATAAATGACGAGACGTCTTCATGTACATTACGAGATTTCAATGAGGTAAAAACTTGCAATATGATACCCAGGAGCATAGACGGTATACAGCCCTTTTTTCTTCTATTTCTTTTTTTCCCAGGTCAGTGTAAATTGGTGTAGTGCAGTCGTAAACATGATACTCGGGTAGGAGATTTATCAACACGACGCGTTTTCTGCCTCAGGCGCCAAGACGTCACCGCCATCATGAGCGGCCGATAAAGCTTTACCACCTGATAAGAACCTCACGCCATAATCCCGACGTCCACCTTGCCTGCGATCGCTATATCGAGCGCAATGAATTTCGCTCCCTATCAGGATGAATCCCCCGAGGTCGAGCGGGCAATGTCGCCTGCCCTCGGCGATGCCAATCGCGTGAAATCGCCCATTCTCAGATCTCCTGTCGGCTCTCCTCCAATCCCAAATCTCGCATCTAACGCGCTTCCGTCACCGAGTCACTTTACCGGTGGAGTTCAAACAGGGGCAACTGGGTTCGGAAATAATGGTTATGGCGGAGATGTTGAAAGGGGAAGATGGAACATGGGAGCTTTCGATACGAGTCTACCCATCCGTATGGATTTTGAAGCTATGCTGGCATATCTGCTTCTGCCTCCTGCGGGTGGTGTCTTCCTTCTACTAGTAGAACACAAAAGCGATTATGTACGGTAAGTGTCAAAACAAACCCGACGATGCACTTCCTGGCAAATTTACTAATGTTATGCAGCTTTCATGCATGGCAGTCAAGTATGCTTTTTACCGTCATGTTTGTATGTCAAGCCACGTGTCCGACCTTGCGTGAAATGCGCGCTTACAGTTTGTTAGATAATCCATCTCATATTCGCTTGGTCAAGCTTTTTGTCATGGACTCTGCTCCTATGCGATTTGGCCATGATCGGTTTCTTGAGCATGCGTGCTTATCGCGACGGTAAGTCAAGGCATAGGCTGAGAAACACCCTGTAGTACTAACCAAGTCCCAGTTGACACACTTGATCACTACGAAGTGCCCATATTTGGCCGTCTGGCAAACTCCTTTGTTGACGACGAATAAACCTAATTCCGCTTTCAATGGCGATGCATCCGTTTCATATACCCCCCTATGTTCCTCTCGCCGACAAAGCATCGTCTTTTCCCACGGGAAAAACCCCCAGAATCTACCCATTGGGGATGAATTTTCCATTGTATAATGATGACCCAAAAGGGTTATTTGATTTACCTACTACACCCAGAACATGTTTTCCAGAAAGTGGATGGGTGCACATATCAACCTAGCACATCCCAACCCCACCAATGTACATACGTACAACATGCCCATGTACTCTAAATCCATGTATTCAAGCCACATCTTCGCGTGAAGGATTCCTATCCCATTCTTGCACTCAACATACCCATACCCGTGCACTGCCCGCAAATTCACAGGATCAATGTGGAGTTAATCTGTTCACGTTTGTCGCAATATCCCGCCCTCAAATTCACTCCCACGCCCCAAATAATACCAACGACTAAGCTATGCTATATACAATTTCTCTCGTGTTCGATCCTCGTCTACACACAAATTCCAGAATACCACACTTAATTCCATCCATTCTTTTCTCTCCCATCGAGCTATTAAGCTCGTGATACCCTCATACTATACCTGTATCCAGGTTGCGAAACAATTGCTCTACCGAGAGCTTCTTTGTGATGACCGAGCCCTAAAAGCCAGCCCTCTCTCTACGCATGATACATACATACATACGTCCTCAGATCAGACCCAATTAGACGAACTCCGATTACGACTGCCCCGATCCCAATGTGTCGGGTCACACGCGTTATCCACAAGGAGTGCGGACATGTCAACGACCATGTCGATATGGATTGTAACAGACCGAAGCTCAAGCTCAAGGATGCTCGATGCGATGCTTGGGATCAGCCGCACTGCGCCATAACCTATGTCCGTCTTTTGAAGTCCGCGGAGGGGTACGAGTGCATGAAATGCAACAATGAGTTGTCTGACGATGAGAAATCGAATGGTTCTTGACCGTGGCTCGAGATATGCGGGCTTGAGGTCCTCTCCATGACGTTAATAAGGCTACCTTAGGCCGTGCGGGCAATGTGGGTTCTGGCTTTTACTTCTATAATACTTGTTGTGCCCTAAGTCGGTGGTGCGTTCTAGGGCCTGGCTGGACCAGTAGCATTTCGGCGCAGAAACAGATGTGATTTAATGAGAATTGGCAATACTTGCTTTCATGCATTGCAATGCCGTTTGAGACCACTCATCACTAATCAAATAATTATTACTCAAATTATAGAAAGTTGTAGGACAGAATCGGACAACAGAGGGCAGGAACCATGGAATAGTTCTGGAACGTACATGTCTGCCGTTGTCAAATACAGGAATAGAGACCAAACCAAGAACGAACGCTGGCTTCTCAAGAACTCGAAATTCAAAGGAAAAAAAGGAGGGTAGAAGGCAAACAAAAGGTATGGGTTAAGTCAAAAACAACAACTGGGTGATATCAATCGTAAGCAATCTGGAACACGGAGGAAAAGATGTGCACCAAGAACATAGAAAATCCCATAGAAGTCGTGTAAATCCGTATCTACATCATGAACACATGATAAGCATCGTTCACCTGTACACAGGCTGTTCATGAAATGGACATTATTTAGATAATTTGCAAATAATTGCTGGGGACCAAACCGGGTCGTCCGCGGGTAGTAGTAACTTCGGCTTCCCACCAGCCGTCGTCTTGAAGTCGAATGACCGAGAGGACATCACCTTTGGCGAAGCCCAGTTCTTCGGGAATTGCAGCAGTATAGCTATACATGGCTCGGGCTGTAGGCACAATGTTAGTTGAAAGCCTCATCACGCAGTGAGGTTTTCGTTTGCTTACCAAAATGGAGAATGGGGCGACCATCCCGGCTGAACTGTCTGCCAGGATCCGCAACGGCCAGAGTCCTGCTCCTGGACCTGCTCCTATGGCTTCCCCCGTCATAGTAGGACCCTGGCCTTCCAGCTTGTCTTGGAGAACCGTACATGTCAACTTGGTTGGAGAGCTGCAACTCCATGCCTCCAGCACTCGACGGGCGGGATTGTTGCCGGAACTGTGGCTGCGGTGAAACGCCACGGCTCATGGGATTAGGAGAAGCTCGCCTTGGGTACTCGCGGGGCGAGTATGCTGCATCTGCTGGCCGCTGGGGTGGGGTAGAGACAGTCGGTGACTGACTGAACCGACTTCTCATACTGCTGGATTGGTATGTGCTAGGGCTTGGGCTTGCTCCTCTGCTGTACTGACTCATGCGGGTATCCACACGGGGGCTGCTGACGTTGGGACTTGCGCTTCGTCTTGGGGTGGGGGACCTGGCACGAGGTACATCTTGGGATTGTGCACGGTTTCTAGTTGCGAGGCCCGAGGTGTTGCTACTACCACGTAGCATGTTATTAGTTTGTCCTGTGTACTTCTGCGTCGTCTTCTGCATTTGCGCGGAGGTGAACGCCGGCTGCGGGGCATCAAGACGTTTCACCGAAGAGTCGTTATATGACGGAGGCGGAGTCGCCACGGATGCGCTGCTGTAATTTGAACTAGGAGCTGAAGGGTTTGGTGTAGCAATGCCATGGTATCTGTCAGCAGAGATCCGGGTGGTGGACTGTTTGCCCGCCCCTTTTAGATCAGCCAGGGCCCGCGCAATTGGATCAAGCTCTTCTTCCACAGTCTTGGCTGCCTGAGATGCCTTCACTTTGTCCTTATCAGGTGATGCGACGTCAAATACATTGTTGCCGACATTAAGCTGGAAATTGGCTCTCGGATCCACAGGCTCAGGGCTACTGGATAGCTGATCGTTTCCAGGAGCAGAAATTGGCGGCTGGGGCTGAGGAGCTTTAGTTGGGCTTGATGGCTTTGACGTATCCCATGTGCCACGAGAAGGTGGCTGTGACGGGCCAGAGTTGCGCTCCTTGTCATGGCGACTCTTTCGTCGGAATGGGCTGTTGCTAAAGAAGGCGCTCCTCTTCTTCTGAATTTGTTTATCCGTCCCCATGCCATGAAGTGGCACGCCATTTGTCGGCTTTGTTGGGGATTGTCTGGCGCTGGGAGGTTCCTGACTGGACATAGAAGTTGGATTGGAGATCTCACTCTGGGAATCACGGCTCGATGGTCGGTAGGCGCTATTTGTGCCAGAGCTCCGCTCAGAAGGAGGTCCGGTCCTGCAGAACATGGTCATACCATCCGTTGGATACGCATTGTGAGGCACACTACTAATCTCTCCATGCTCGCTAGGGTCGTAGTTCGGTGGCAGTTGACCACCCCGGCGAAGATCCAAGGGCGCTGGCTGTTGCGTCGCCTTTTGCGGAGTGATGGTAGTTTCCCTACTTGTAGGCGTAGGGGGGTTATTATGAACGATCTTGCTTGCCAGGTCGGACTGTGGGTCGTGATGCGATTCATAAGTTGATGGTTGCGGGGAGGAACTGCGAAACGCCGGATTGATTGTACGCTGGAATTGGGCTACAGAGAAGCCATCTTCTTCTGAGACCTCCGAGCTGGTATCGTTAATATCACCCCGACAGAAATTAATGAAGCGGGGAGGGTCTGGGATATCTTGGCCAGTTCCCCTTTCCTTGATGAAGTAGATGATATCCTTCTCAACCTCACAGCCTTCCAACGAAAGGCGGATCTTCTCGCACGACTAATAACAAGTTTAGCAGGCATTCCATATTAGCAAGAGGTGATACATACAGCATCATCGCTAACACAAACAGTAGATGCAATGTTTGCATAAGCCCACAGACTGCTTTTAGTAAAGTCGAGTCGTTCCTCTTCGAGATCTTGGAATTTCTAGATGCTCATTAGTTTCATTCACCAGTCGCTCGGGTCGTCCTTCGGGACATACGTCACAGGCTGATTTCCATTCTTTATTCCAGCGACCAGTCGTCTCTTCAAGCACTTTAATGGCAGCTTCATACTCGCTGCTGCTGGAGGCCAGCTGAACCTGCGTCTTCTCCAGCTTCGCTTTGTTTTTGCGTTCTTCCTGTCCCATGACCATATGTCCTTGGGCAAGGTATCCCTTGATTCTTAGGCAGTCTTGCTCGTACCGATCTCGGGTCTACAGTCTAATCAGTACGTTCCGACTCAAGAAGCTTGTAACTTCAACTTACCTTATTCACTGTCTGAGTCTGCTGCATCTTGGTTTTCAGCAGGCGCTCGATCCCTGTTTGTATGATCTTTCTCCGCTCCTTCGATCCACCAGCAAACGCTACCAATGGCTCTTCTAACTCCCTTTTCATCTGTCCTGCGATAGCTCCATGTGCCTTGGCAATTGCCTCTGTTTCGCCGCGGACAACATCGAAGGAAGACCGAAGGGAGCCTAGCTCGGTCGACCCAAGGGGTTTTCGGCAAAGAGCCAGCAGCTTGCGTGCATATTCCTCTTCAATGGCAGCACGGACTGTTCACCTCATTAGAATCTAATGACCAGCGCGCAATTCGGAGCACATACTGTTATAGAACGTCTTGAGTTCATCGCAAGACACTTTGGCAGTGTGCATGCGTTCAAGCATGGGTCCAACACCTGCGTCATCCTTCCCCCAGAAATTGTTGGCAACTATTATGATAGATAGCGTTAGTAGGGACTATTCATGGTATTGTTGGATCTGTCTAGGGGTCCTACAGGACATGGCCACTGTTGGCCCATCAGCCACTGTGCCGGGCATATTTTTTTTTTTTTTTTGGCAGATTATAGTCGGTCAATCCTTCCGAGCTTTGGCCAGCCTTTGCTCATCTGATCACCGGAAATCGAAAAATATAACAAGGAGCAGGATCGAATGTAGTCCAACAAATAAATAAATGAAAGCAATACGACTACCCGAATAAGATTCCGGAGAATTAGGGAGGCAGGAGATCAGTCTGGAGAATAACCCCGGAGACGGCAAAGGGGAAGAAGGGGAGAAAGAAAGCCAGGAACCACGGAAAGAATGGGCAGAACAGCAGCAGAATGGAGCTGAATCTGGTGGAGCTGATCCTCAGGTCAGGTAAGGTTGAGTCTGGAATGGATGACAGGCGATGTTTACAGCTCCACGTTTCTCGGGGCAACCGGTCCATCACGGGGGCACGTCATTTTAATGTATTAAATGTACGGTACCGTCCCACGACCTGCCACTCAATTTCAAGTACGTGCGGTACTCCGTCGTCACGCTGGCTGCCCGTGACTTTAGCGCCCGCTCTGGCAACAAGGGAGTGGAACTCTTAATGCAAATCTGTGCTGGCATCCCCAATCATGGGCTGCAATTTGCTCTCCCTTGGGGAACTTTACCACGGTTTGGGTAGTAATTGACCACGCGTCGTGATTGATGCCCATTTCCTGAAACAAGTCCGTCAGGGAGGGAAGCGCGTCCATCACTCGTGGTTCAATTTGAGTGCCAGCCACAGTCGACTTCATGACACAGGTATACAGATCCCCAGCCCACCTGAAGAATCGCTGACAGTTCCCAACCCCAACGGGCTATCCGCGTCTTTTTGCCTCAGGCATGCATACTCTGTCTTGATCACGATCCATCCCTTAGCCCTATTGCACATTCTTGAACTCCTTCTTACCCAATCGATACCTCTTCTCGTAGAGATACGGCGCTATTCAATATATGATATCGTGAGGTCTTACTCAAAGTAGCGGAACCAATTGGAAATGGCTACTTCGGCGGCCATTTTCCGAGTCTTGACAACCAATCACTGTCCTGGCATCCATCCGGAAGGCCAATTCCCACGGCGACGAGCTTACCTCCACGCAAGAGCATCTACCCTATCAATTTGCCAAAGAGCATGAGTAGCTAGCATACTAGAAGGCAATAGGTGACAGACCATCGGTCAGATTCTTAGTGAGGGAGGGGAAGAGAGAGTTGTATAATGTATTATACCCGAATACAGCCTCTACTAGGGGCTCTGCTACTCAACAATCATCCACATCGCGACTAGCACAGTACGGGCTCTTTTCCCTTAATACATGCCCAAACTTCCACAGAAAGATAACACCAGTCAGACCAATGCACAATGCAATAATACCCAGTATGCTGGAAGTCCAACCATATCCCAGCCGCTCATATCTATAATCCTTGTCAGAGATGGCAATCTTGTCACACGAGAAAGACGATAACTCACGCATAAGGCGAAAATAAAGGAAACACAAATCCCGCCAAGCACCGTAGCATTGACGTCGCAGCAAGGGCACTGGCCGAGTACCGCCCATACGTGTCTACAACATAGATATTGTTCGAGACAGTGCAGATGTACGCGGCAGCCGCGAAAAGTGCAATCCCGATGTCAGGCATGAGCCAGAATAGGTGAGCTTCAGCGCTCCAGCCGTACCAGAACAGACCGATGGCCAGGATAACCGTGGCGGGAATCATAATAGGTATGCGGAACTCAGGCAAGCCTTTGCCACTGTTCCGCTTTGTCAGAATGCGAAATATGCGGTCGTTGATGTGCGTTGCTACTTCTGCTGCAAAGGCGGTTCCAAGCCCCAGTGCGAGGTAATGAAGCGAGGCTATGTCTAGTCGCTCGTGGTAACGGGTTGTCCAGAGAACAGCGATGGAGGCGTAGAGGATATAGATGTTACCGTAAAGGTAGCCTTGGTATATTGCCATCACTTGCACTATAGGTTGCGTCGTGAGAAGCTTGATGGGACGCATCATAGTGGTTCGCATCATGTCGAGTTTGGAACCGTTGGGAAAGTCATGTTCAGTGTAAAGACCTGTGGCTCCAGCTTTTGTGAGTCGATCTCTTTTCCTGCGTAATAGAACTGGCGTGTATGACTCGTCAAGAAAGAAAAGGCCGAAGATTTGTACGCAGCCGTCTACTATAGAGGTGACGTAAAATGCCCAACGCCAGGAAATGCGCTCAGTTAAAAAACCGCCCGCAATGGGTCCTAGGACTTGGCCGATAAGAGGGAATATACTGTAGATTGCCATGGCCTTACCACGCTCATTGGCATTGAACAAGTCTCCGAGGGTTCCAGCTCCAATCTTTAGGGTTGAAGTTAGGAAACCATTCTCAAGCAAATGAAGTAATGCTTGCGATAACTTACACCAACAGTACAACTCCCAAAAAGCCCAGCAATGAACCTAAAGAGAAGAAGTTGCTCAATAGTCCTTGCAACACCGCACGCAGAGTTGAAGACCAGAAACACAAAGTTGAATGTCTGCAGCACCACTGTTCGGCCCCAGATCTCCGACAAAGGACTGATGAACATGGGTCCAATAGCGTAGCCCAGTAGAAATATTGACAGCACCATAGGTCTTAGAACAGTAATTGTGATGCTGAGCTCTTCCGTGATAATGTCTAAGGCAGGAGCGACAATAGTTGTTGGAAGCGGGCTCATGAGGACAAAGCCGGAAATTGAGATAACTGCCAGCCATTTTCGACGAGTCGCCCAATTCTTAGGGTTTTCTGGATCGTCAGGCCCGTCCCAGGTGACCTCTAAATGTTAATACTCGTTCAATTCGGTCCTGCATAGCACACTTACAAGTCCACCGTCGACGTCGTTGCTTGTCATACGATCCTCGTGTTTGGGGATGTTTTCGTTGTGGGCCATGGCTGTATGGTTCTGTAGATGAAGTCTGGAACTAGAGGAGAGACAAGAAGTTGGCAAGACATCATGAAAATGTAGCCAGGTAATCAAGGTAAGGAGCTTGATACAGGACGGAGTTCAAAACAGCTCCGGCGAGGCCATTCGGAGTTCAACATCAATACTCGGAGTTCAATATCCACATCCAACTCCGTCTGGGCCCGGGGTGCTTCCTCAAGATGCATTCAGCATCGGACGCAGGTTTACGTGGCACGAGCCGTTCTCTCCTGGTATAGCAATTTCACCGATCGACGGGGACCGAGGAGCGTTTCGAAAGATGACTTCAATCTAACATGACTGGGGATGTCGCGGGTTCAACCCGTGAAACCCTACCGTCGATAATGTTTTCTGTCTCAGTATCTGAAAATACTACGGTATCGCTACCTCTAAGCAACCAGCTACTTGTCGAATGACCGATGTTTGCACCTGAGCAACAACGGAATTTATGATCGAGGCCGCCCGCGGCTTTACGAAACGGGATATACCTCTCCAGAATTACAGCATGATGGCCGAAGCATCTAGCGTCAAATACCCGCTTCCAATCTGACCGAAGATGTCATCAAGGTTGAGAGAGTCGCTATCAAGTCCAGAAGTAGGTGAGAACGGTATGCCGGCCGCAATTTGATTCTCGACCGTTTCTCTCGTTATTGGTTCGCGGCTTTTGGGGTCAATTATCTCGCCAAGGATCCCGGACAAGATGGCATGTGCCCATTTGCAAGGTTTTTGGTTGACTTCTCGGCGATTGATGCTTCTTTGGAGATTTGAGATAAAGACGGCGAGATTTTGTATGACCTCGGCGCGAGGAATCACGTCAATCTGTGAGTGGGAGGTGGTGGATGTACGATATAACTCTTTTAATAAATCGACTGCCAGAATACTAGCGCCTGGTAACCCATAATAGAGAATCTTAGGAGATCTTAGCATCAAGCCAAACAAATACGTGAGAGGATAAGCACTTACAGACCAGGATATGTCTCGCTGCATGTTGAAACCCTGGTCAGAGAGCGATACTACCTGCAGTACTGTATTCAGCAGCGACCTTGAGGTCTGGTATAGAGGTTCCCGCGTCCACTGAGTCTCATTGACAAGCTTCCGGTGTAACAAGAAGCAGTTATACTTTTGATCCATATAAGTTGTCATCACGACATATCGTTGTGGAGGGGGAATGTGTTGAGATTCAGTAAGCTCGTCGTATTTCAGCTCTTGTGGAATTTGGTCCCAGACAAATTCGTGTCTGGTTAATATATCACTAAATACCGGCCATCAGCAGAGTTAAGGCAGTATTGGCAAGCCACTCACTGCACCAAATTTTCGCTATCATTAGTGAAGTGTGTGTTAAGACACACCCCAAGTACCTCTTCCCGAAATTGACTAACTATCAGTTTCATCCGTCTCCAGGTTGCACCGCGAAATTGTCGATCCATATTCCAACCATTCGTGTCGACATTACGCAATGAAGTATACAGTTCGTCACCCTCTAACAGTAAAACTCCATCGTCGATATCAGCGGGCATAATATTGGCACAGTGTGAGCCCGAGATTCTCGGCGGTCGACCGAGAATAGTGCTAATAGTTTTATCCATTGAATATATTTGGGCGGCATATCTCCTTCTCATCTCAAGTTGGTAGAATGGATGGGTTTCCTCAGGTTTAACATTCGCCTGGTGAAGTCCAAGGGCGAAGAACATACTCGAAAGGTCACCCATACAACGCCAGAATTGAAAACCTGCAGTATCGATCTTGAGTACAAATATGCTTTTCCTGTCTGTGAATTACTTACTCAGGTCGCCGTGAACCAGATTCTTCAGACAGGCGTCTCCATAGAGCAGCCATAAAGCCTGATGGCTAACACAGCTATAACTATAACAGATAGAGGTACAATAATCGACTGCTTCCGCGATATGATGGATGAAGTCGAGCTTCTGGGTAGGGAGTGGTTTTGATGGTTCGTTTTGCTTATTGACATCATATTTGAGTGATACTCCAAGCATAGCAAGAACAAAACCGATTATCTCCCACCTGAGATTAGGTCCAGTGAACAAAGTGTGGTAGTCCTTCGCTGGAACAGGCGTAAAAAGATTTAAAGGCTTGGAAGTGTTTACAAACACATCCACAGCAAGTTGTCTCAGACGCTTTCCTCTTAGGCCGAAGATAGTTTCTTGTATCGATAGGACGCAAGCTTTAATGAATGGACCCGGCACCATGCATGTGTAGGATAGCTCAAGGTACCTGTGAATACAGTCTGCAAAAGCTGGAAACTTGATCAGTAAATTCAACACAGCCACGCCCTCTAGGATTTGTTTCTCCGAGATTTGCTTTTGGCTGTAGTTTGCATTACAAAATTGCAATATTGACTGATCGCGAAATTGCCCCGCATATCTATTAACAATGTCCTGGTCGTCATTGATGATAGCTGGAAAAGCTGTAGAGCCAAAGAATTGAACCTCAGCGGCAGGAACAGTTCTAGTTTCCGACGATGAAGATATACTTGCTCTTGGCGAATGTTGCACATTATTGTGAGTGGACAATGGCCGCGCGCTTGTTGAGGAACCCAGGGATAGGGACTGCCTTGTGGACCGTGACGCAGGGCTTGGGCCGTCGCGCGGTCTTGTCATTGGAGCAGGATGGTAGATGCAGCTTTTTTCCTTATGCCGAGCGACACATCTGTCGCAGACAGGACTTTTGTGGTCACAGCGGACCTTAGCTATTCGACACGGCTCACAGGAACGAGGTTTTCCATTGCGCCTGGTTGTAACCAAGCTTCGAGAAGCCATATCAAACATCCAACCCTGTATATTCTAATTTCTGGGTGCGATGAGGCTTCAAGCACGGGTTGGAATTCACGAGAAAGTCCTTGCTTTCTATAACTGCTTA
Source organism: Aspergillus pseudonomiae (assembly GCF_009193645.1). Classification (NCBI taxonomy): domain Eukaryota; kingdom Fungi; phylum Ascomycota; class Eurotiomycetes; order Eurotiales; family Aspergillaceae; genus Aspergillus; species Aspergillus pseudonomiae. The sequence continues at coordinate 72,282 of NW_022476101.1, forward strand.
AATCAAGTGACATCAATATATGCACTTTACCGAAGGCTCACTAGTTCTGGAAGACCAGACAAGGAAGATGATGAGCCACAGTCAACTTGAGGTAAACCGATTAGTCCGTCACATGACTATATAGTACCGCCACTATATGAGGCGCAGGCTGTCTTCGCTGTTATACTAGTTCTTTGCTGATGTTTGAATACATTGTCTAAGGATGATGTTTAGCTACAATGGCTATTCTTTTACGGGGGCTAGTATGTGAACAACACAAGGATTGAACCGGAAGCAGTTAAGTATCAACAGCAATATCGAGAGCCGGGCCGAAAGGTAAAGTGAAGCCGCAGAAACGAGACACGAGGGGCGCAGAATGTAGATACTAACTTCTGGCTCAAGGAAGAATCTCGGATGATGACGTTTCGTGTATCGGCCTACATGATTCAAAATCACCTGCCAGCTTCCTAGGCAGGTTCTTGGATCAAAGGCTATAATGTAACACTTAGACTATCGAAAGCTGGTATTATGTTTATTTTAGGGAAGCTTTGAGGGTATCTCTTGGAACACTGTCTTCGGGTGATTAAAAGGAGTAATATCTTGTGAAGAGCTGAGGTAATCTGATAACGAATTTGATGCTTTTTTTTTTTTAAAAGATATATATGCCCCAGCTGAGTTTAGCAGTTACATGTATATCAATAACCGGCAACCATACATTGTAGTCCATATTATTATTCCAGTAGGAGTCTTTAGCTTCAAGTATCTTTTACCAGGGCGATCTATCTACTAATAAACTTGTTGATAAACTGTACTCCATGTAAGTCAATATGGTCGACCGATAGAACCGTTCTTCCTCACTTACTATTTGCTTTATCCGATATTGACTACTGATAGATATATTTTTGATTTATGTGATTTATTGCTAAGCTTTACTGTATAAGCAATGCCCTGGTAACTAATACGTGACACCCGTATTTCTGTGTTATAGTCTTGCACGCTAGGGTTCGTAGGTATCACGTAAATTTTCAATTAATCGACGGATCCCCCCTATCGGAAAGGAATGATACCAAAAATAAGAGCAAACGTTATAATAAACAACTGTATGATCATTAAATGGCTCTCACTAGATACAAGGTGGGATCAATTGATTCAAGGCAGACAGAGGATCCTGAGCTGCCATAACCCCTCACAACTTGCGGTTAAGATCGATGAACATTGATAGCAACCAGCTAGAGGCCTTCTCTATCAGCATTTGGACATCCGTAGAATTAGTGACAGTAAAAGCCGCCAGACCCATTAAAAACACTCCCATGGAGAGCATCTGGCCGCAGCTGCTGCGCCTTTTTCCGTTCTTCAGTAAATCGAAGCCAGACCAGGACGGTAAAATCGTACGAAGCCAATACTTGTACATAGGGTCGGGGTAAATGAAGGTATTCTTCCTGGTCACTGGATCCATCCACCAGCTCTGGCAGCCGCTATTGAACACAAGATGGCTCAACTTGTCATGGACCCAGGATAGGTCTCGTTGTTGCGCTTCAGGTCTGACCATAATCGAGTCGGCCTTGCGCTTCAGAACTGGCCGAAGAAGACGGCACGAGTAGTTAATTTGACATTCCGAGTGGAAAATAACAGAGTGTTGACCAGTTGCAGCATTCGGACCGTACAAGATGAAGAAATTGGGAAACCCGCTCACCACGGTACCTTTATACGCCTCGGCGCCGCCGGCAGCATCCCAGACTTGGTGTAAATCCTTACCGTTAATTCCATTAATCTGCATGGGAAATAGCCACTTCTGAGTTTGGAAGCCCGTTGCGTAGATTATTGCATCAGCTACATGACGGACTCCACTTTTGGTCTCCACGTAGTCCGGGCCTACCTTCACCACAGAATTATCGGTCAGAAGCATCTGTGGAGAGTGTAAACAAGCCATGTAGGAAGCGGTATTGGCTCGACGTTTGCATCCAGGCTCATATTTTGGCTTGAGGATTTCATGGTACTGGGGCGGCGCGTCGCTTTCAATGAACGAGTAGGTAGCATCACGGATCTTTTGGCGCATAGCAGCGCCATTGCTGTTCATGTAGAACGAAGAAAAGACTCTTTCTAGTTGCCATGCGAGAATGATACGGTAGACCTTCGCTGCGAAGGGAACATGCTTCAAGACAAGCTTGAAGCCTTCCGAGTATTGCGGATTACCCTGTAGTGAACGGATTAGTGATGCACTTCCAATAAATCTATGACAGGCTGAAAGGGAATACCTAACCCGCTTGGTCCACCAGTGGGCACTCGGTACAAACTGCGTTACCGTGCCCTGAGGCCCAACATCCTTGACTAGCTCAGGAACAAATTGAGTAGCGGAGGCTCCATTGCCAAGGACCACAACCTTCTTCCCCGCGGGGTTAAAGGAGTCGTTCCACCTTGCACTATGAAAGACTTCCCCCTGGAACGACTCCGACCCGTTGATATTTGGAATGTAAGGCCGGTCAAGCGTCCCAATAGCGCTGACCACGACAGGGGCCTCTTTCTTGAAGATTTCTCCAGAAATCGTGTCTTGGAAGGTACAAGTCCATAGGGAACGTGAATTATCCCAGGCTAGACTGACACACATAGCGTTGAACCGACAGTGGGGGAGTATGTCGTACTTTTCGGCAACAGAGAAGAAGTCTTGACACCATCAACCATGTGTCCTAGAGTCTGACAAAGATTGGGGTACTTACACTGATGGAGCTCATCACGACCAGGAAACATCGTAGTCCAGTCATGTTTTAGTGCAAAGCTGTATGAATAAAAATGGCTAGGTATATCGCAGGCACATCCAGGGTAGCGATTGTGCCACCATGTTCCGCCAATGTTGTCGGATTTCTCGTAGATGGTGAAGTTATCATGGCCCATCAGTCGTTTCAGCTGGATGGCCATTCCCAAGCCGGAGATGCCAGCTCCAATGATGATGGCTTCCTTACTTTGATCCATTCTTCAAAGGGTGCGTACCTAGCGGAGGAACTTATGGACTGTAAGCAAGAGATGATTCGAGCACTCCAAGGCTTTATTTAAGTGCTCTGTCAAAGGATTGAAATATGCAGGCATATTCGTTGATATGGAGTAGAATCGGAGCTTGCACATAGTCGTAACTCTGTATAGTTGCTGGTATACCGTATACATCGGTTGCAATTGCTTGGCGGCGCTTGCAGTTGCCGTTTCCTTTCCCCACAAATTGGTAGCATGTGACTGGTCCTTCTTCTGGGGAAGTCTCCACATTGCTATCGATTTCCACCAGTACGACCGATCCTCTTCCCAATCGTGCGCTTCGATTAAATCGGCAATGCCTTCGCTTCTGATCTACATTTTTTGTGACTTACTCATGGACGATGAACAGAATCGAGTGCCTCCATTTACCTGTGGACGTCTCAGAAGGAAGCGCATCCCCAGTCGTCAAACGCCTTTTCTTTCTCGCAAGACTAGTACTGTTTCAGGACCTTGCTAGAAGCCTGTATGAAACATGGAGGCGCCGGACAGTGATGCAGCCGCCAGTCCGACTAAGATTCGGTGGAAACGGACAAGGTCGGGATGGTAAGCGACCAAAGTGAAGCTCCATTTAATGGGTGGCTGCAGTTGACTGTTTTCCAGCCTGAAATGTCGTAGCCGTCGCCGGAAGTGTAAGAATATCATGGTATATGGATGGAGTTGCCTCTTCGCTCACGTATACCATTGCAGGCGATGGAGCCCGTCCACAATGTAGGAACTGCCAGACTCGTGGGACAACTTGTCGATGGGGCCTCAAGGCTTCTTTTCACCACTCGCGCAACCTCAGCTTATCCCAGAGTGAAGTTTCTTCCTTATGCGCTATTGAAAGGCGCCGGGAATCTTTGCCGTCTCAAGCACAAGCCGTTCCGACGGTACATTATGCCAGTCGGTGATGAAGCGTTAGTGCGTGTACTGACATATTGCTCTAGATAATAGATGAGTCAGAGTTAATTGCTCGTGACTACCATTTCCTTGGCGACACTTACACTTCTGATTCTATTCTGGACCAATCGCATGAGGCGGACAGATCGGGGGTGGATGAGGACGAGACTGAGGACGTGTTTAATGCAGATAAATCTGTCATAGCGGATGCCACAGCGTTGAAAAGAGCTGGCTGTGGCTCTAAAGGCAGATCGAGCGCGCTGGATACCTCTTATCTTCATTCACAGGAATCCTCTACGCCTCGTTCTCCGGGAACCAACGATTGGTTGAGTACCGGAGACCTCAGCATCAGTAATCTGTTATGTCAGCCTAACACACAGATCGCGCAGTCACTCCAGGCCATGCTCCTTGAATATGCATTCTCCCCATTATCCGATGTCTATCACTATCGGCCCCATGGCATAGCTACGCATGAGGCTGGGGCGTATATTCCGCCTTTTTCGCTTGGACTGGCGGTTTCTCGGGACGAGTCACCGCTGCACGAACCACTTTTGCCTGTAACTGGCACAGAAAAAGCTCGTTTGATTTCTTCATTCATGCAAGAGACTGGAACGTGGTGTGAGACAACCGACTCCAACATGCATTTCACAATGCGATCCCTGCATTCGATGATGAAGTCCACGGCTTTTGTAGCAGCTGCTATGTCTCTCGCCTCCCGCCAACTAGACTACGTCGAGAAAGTTCAGCGGCCAGTCACCCTAGAGCTATATCAATATACAATACAACACCTTCTCCGGCAAGACCCCGCAACAGCGGAGGCGTCGGTTCTCGCAACCTGCACTCTACTGTGCGTTTACGAAATGATGGCTTCCGACGTCCATGAGTGGCGGCGGCATTTGAAGGTCAGCTGGTGCTGCCGTTCGCTTCTCTCGTGTATATATTCTTATTACTTCTACAGGGATGTGCTGGCCTTCTTCTGGCAAAGAAGTGGAATGGTTCGAGCCAGGGAATTGTTAAATCCTGTTTTTGGGCATTTGCCCGAATTGGTATGACTTACAGAGGACCCATTCATAATAATGGCTAATTCCTTTGGTAGATGTATGGGCGGCTTTTATTAGCGGTAAGACGACACTAATCCCAGCTGACTTCTGGTTGGATGATGCGTCCCTCGAGTCCTTGGCCAAGAAAGAAGAAGTGGATGACTACTGTAATTTTGCCATCTTTATATTTGCTCAGATTGTCAATATGTTAGCCGCGCCCGGATTTGGCGCAAGAAAAGCTGGGTCTACGTTTGCTGTCTTGGTCTCTAGACTGTGGGGGGAGCTCCAGAAATGGTACCGGCTCCGCCCTCAGGAGGTGTGCCCTTTACTGAGGGACGCTTGTCTTCCTCCCATGGTATTCCCTGCCGTGATATACACAAGTGCCTCAGCTAGTAAGTTGTTTCCTTCCTGCGTATATAGTTCTATTCTGAGCCTTCCTAGTTTGCGGCAATACCTTTTACCATACCGGATCCATGCTACTCTTACAACCTGGCCTTATTCCAGAATCGGAGATTTCGTCATCCCCCATTAAGGATGCTGTAGGTGTTCCTTGTCACTTGGCATTACATTATATTGGGACCGTATATGAGCTATACGAAGTCAATTGAAGTTTCCAGACTAACCAGCTTTAAGGTTGATGTTGCTTGGCATGCGAGGGAACTCTGTGGCATATCTATGTCAAACCCATCTCAGTAGGTTTCAAAGGAGACCCATTTCAACTCATATTCTGAAAAGAATAACAGAGAGGGAATATGGAACTTCGGCTGATGCATTTAGTGCGAACTGGGTCAACCAGCTTCAACCGCTTTATATTGCGGGAGCAGTATTCGCCAGCAAGTCTTCATCCTTATCGGCTTGTCCAGGCTCTTCAGACGATCAAGTGCACTTTCCCCCATCATCAATACTTAATATCATAAGACGAAATATACCCTCTCAACACGCCCGCTCCAATCTGGAGGAAGAATATGCCACGGAGAAGATACTTTTGCTCAAACATCTGGCTCGAATTGAGAATGAAACAGGGTGGAAGACTTCGGATCGAGCGGCCGATCTTAGGAAACTCTGGGGTTTCTAATTAGGGAAATAGTAATGCATTTTGAAGGCATCCAGTCGGTGACGCAGTTCAGTGAACATTTTATGCATTACCCTATCTAGAGAAGAACCCCTTTTCTTGTATCACATGGGACCATACAGCCCGCGTAACCCTTCGCTGCCTTTTCTACTGCCGAATATATGCCTGCATAACGACAGGGGAGGAAAAGAACGAGCGGAGATCTTGCACGAACAGATCCGGCCTCTCGAGAGACGAAAAGTGACCCCCTCGATTATACTCCCTCCAGTAATGGATGTTGGCGGCCTGAGCGGCCCAGTCGCGAGGACACTTGGATTCATGAGTACACACTCTTCCATTTACGTGACACATGTCATGAAATATTTGACTTACATGGAGTTGCTCTTTTTTATACATACTGACTTCGCAAGGCGCCGAAACATATGTCTCAAAGGTCTTCTCAGCCTGACGCATACCACGGCCGAACGCTTCCCTGTAAAACCGCAGACCGGGAGTTGCGCCCTGAATCCAATGCATCATCACCAACGTGATGAGATCTGTATCACTCAAGGCATCATGCACGTCACCCCAATCATGAAACTTCTCCACAAACCACGCGAGCAGTCCGAGGGGAGAATCCCCCAACGCGATTCCTAATGTCTGTGGCCGGGTCTTCTGCTCCTCAAGGTACCCACTCTGATCCTGCTCGAAGTTCCGGCGTACCCGCAGCGACTCGTGCTCGAACTCCGAGTATGTCAGCGCTGAAAAACACCAGCGTAGATAGGCACATGGCGCCGACCACAACGTAGGAGGAGGCACTGGGAACATGTTCAAATGCTGGGCGCGCACAACCTGGGGGTACTGGATGGCGATGGAACGTGTGATGAAGGACCTGAAGTCGCCGCCCTGGGTCACGAACTTTGGGTATCCCAGAACGTCGGTCATTAGGATCTTGTACGCGCGCGCAACCACGTTGGGGCCGACGCCGGACTTGGAGGGCGCGGGCGAAAAACCGAACCCGGGGATTGATGGGGCAACGAAGTGGAAGGCCGGATCTTTTGCGTCCTCGGGCTCAGTCAGGGGGCGCACAACGCGCACCGCTTCCACAAAGGAGCCGGGCCAGCCGTGGGAGAATAGAAGCGGGATAGCGCTTGGCCTGGTAGACTTGGTGTGGGTGAAGTGCAACACCAGGGGCCCATAGCCGGGGGCGTCGATCTTGACTAGGAAATGGTTGAAGATAGCATTCAGGTGGCGCTGTTGTTCCAGATTAGTGAGTGCTAGCTTGTCGCACAGTGGGAAGCTCAACGCACCTCTTCGGCCTCCCAGTCATAGTGGTCCTTCCAGAAATCTGCTAACTGTTTTACGCGGGAAACCTTGGCTCCTTGAGCCCAGTTATTCTCGCCAAAATCGGTCTGTTCTTCGGGGTATCGGGATAGAGCTAGCTTCTGCTTGGTCAAATGGAGCAGTTCTCGGTCTACGTGTAGCGTATATGGCACCGGTGTGTTGAACTTGAGGTCTTTCAGCGGAATGGGGGATTTAAATACCATTTTTGTCGTGTGTTTTGTACGATGTTGTTTTTAATGTTGACAGTGCAGCAAACACGAGTTGAATCGAATCTGAGGGCCAGACTGCCCACACAATAATATTTGAATGATATCTCAGCCATCTGGAATTGCCTTTCGCTTTCGTTCATGATCTGATAAATTGAGGCGCTTGGAGTTGCTTCCGACCACAGGCAGCTGTAAGCGCCCCCTAGAGTCCGTTCATAGTGGAGAGCGACAGCCGGACTACTTCCACGCGCAGAAGGGGTAAAATCGCCTATCAGACGGATACACCTCTGTGAGGGTCTACCTCTCATCTAGTCAAGAATAGAACTGCGTTCACCTAGCAGAATATGGTGTTACTTTGTGTCATTGGCCATTGGGAATGACGGATCAGAGTTACATCCACCACATGTTCTGCCCAAGAATACGGACGAGGCCATCTCTTTCCGTTATAGGCCGGGATTCGGTGGGTTTTGTATCTGTTCCATAAGCAACACATGTGATTGAACTGTAGTGGAGTCAGCGCAATGTTGAAAAACCTAGGAGCGGCAAACTAGTACACATTTCTTGTGAGGCGGTCGTAGATAATATTGTCGGGGGCACCATCATCCATCTCCCAGCCGAGAAGACGTATGTCTCTATATGACACGATTAACAGCTATACAGATAGTGGGTACTCAAGTGCTTGACTTACTCAAGAATGTGTATCACCTTGCTCTTGAGATAGGCACGCTCCGTATTACTTAGATCCTCATACTCGGTGGCAGGTTTTCCGGGCATTTTTGACATCGCAATAGCGTGAATAACCCCACCAGGGTAATCATGCCGGTCAGTCTGTTGTAGCACGCCATGGTCATAGAGGATTGGCGTTCCGCGAAGTGGCTGTAAGAGCTGAAGCGCGTGGACCTCATCTTGAAAGATCCTCTTTCCCCACTCTATGTGGTCGGCGTACGATCTAGGCTCATCCAGCCACATCGATTGCAACCTGGAAGTCAAAATGTTAGTGTACTTCAAAGCATACATCAATGCGGGTACGGTGCCCGTCGACGAAGCCAGGAGGACTTACTGAAAACGAAGTTTGACCACAGCTTCCATTTCATCCTCTGCTCTGCTAGCATAAAACACTGCCCGTCTCTCTCCGAGAACACGGTCAACTCTCTCTGAAATGAGCTTTGCAAGAATGTAGCCATGGACTCCTATTCTGATCTGTGATCTTTCGAACTTGATGAGCGTGTATTCTTCTATTTGTGGACTCATTGTGAGTGAACGTTTTCGAGATTTCTAAGGACAGGGCTGTTGAGTAATACATCGTATGAATTGGAAGAGGCGATGTCGGATTGAGTTTGTTTGATAAATCAGAATCAAAACAAGGGGTTCATCATATAGTGTTCATCCTTAGGTAATATATAAAAATTGAATAAATATGGGCGAGTCAAACATCACTGCTGATATAATATGATTAACTATTTCAGATTGTGTTCAATATTGAGTTTGCTAGTCACTTGACAATATCCCTATATTAACTACACCAGTTTGATATACAACCCACAAGCTATAATTCCATTGATGCATATCAGTTGGCCTTCCCTAATGGCCACTTTTCAGAGCTATCTTTCAGTCCACAATTACATTCACGATTTTAGCTATCCACAAGAGGGATCCAACTTCCAAGCAGCTTCCCTCTCAGGATCTAACCCCTGGCTCATTTTTTTGCCGCTTAAAGTTACGCAAATCATTAATCTGATCAAAAGAAGCCGTCTTTATCATTTTTCTATTGAGCGCCAGGCCTCTAAGTTCGCAGATTCGCGCCTACCATCTCGGTGCCCCAAGTGCACAGCCCTCCTTCGGACAACGAAGAGATACATTGTAGCAACTAAGACTGGAGTTGCAGGAAGCATTCAGGAAAGTGCACTGAACGGGGTTGGGGATGTACTGGCTACTGAAGGATTGTCGGTCGGTTTTGGTGACAGATCGACTGGACTACATATGATTCCCGACTTTTATCAGGATACAATCGCGCAGCCATCCCTCGACCATGGGCAAACCCGACTAGTGGGTGGGCTTAAATGTCCGTGGCATACCGTTTTGGATGACATGCGGCCGGAAATGCTGGGTCGAGTGCTAGGTACATACATATACATGCTAAACTATGTAGTGATTTACCCTCAGGCTAACGTCTCTAATAGGCCAAGTGACCAAACACATGGACGAATATGGCTGCAGGTATGGCTTTATTTGCACCTACGAACAGGCCATATTCATAAAGTGACAATCAATGTTCCACTTCCTAGTTTCCCCGGTCATTTATGGCTCTCAGGCCTCCACCCCCAATGCTCTAAGCATGAGGGAATGCCTCTATTACTTCGCAAGAATATCCGGGACCGCCGATTGGAAATACCATGCTCACTTGTTCCGCCCAGGAGCCCCGAGGCTCCTTTTACATGAAACTGATGAAAGCAATGTGGCCCCAGTGCGTGGTTTCCTGTTTTCTCTCCCCAAAAAGGACCCCAAAGGGTTGAGGGTCATCCTTTTACAGACAAAGTGTCATAAACACCAGGTTGATGAAGATACACACAGACATACCTGCATGTTACAAGTTGCGGTGGAAGCTTCCCATATATTTGGCCTTTAAACTTCAAAGTCTGCAAGTAACTCCGCATACTATGTCAGTTAGGTGTTGTATTTGTTTCTCTTTTCCCTAAAGGAAAGAAACGGAAAGAAAAATTAAAACTCTTGACTAATAAAGAATTGATATCTCCATATTCTACCTCGTTGTACTCGTCAGTTTTCCTATCTATGTCTAATATACCACCCGCAAGCCGAATTTATTTCCAAAGAGGCAAGTTTGGAGGGAACTTAAGGGGTTCAAAAACCCTATCACTCCCACCTCCTATATTAATAATTGTCTATCCCTTCAATAGTAAACGTATATGCCCTAATGCCCGAGAATAGTGGTTGACTTTAGCTTCAGGAGGAAGAAGCGTCATATAAAGGCAATGCTTATCTTCAGAGATAGGTATGATGTTTACTTCGCACGTATGCTCTACAAGTTTTCATCAATTTCAATTGTAATAGATAGAGTCATCTCAGGCCCTCGGACGCTCATATCTCTGTCACCTGAAAGCAGTTCCCGATAGGTAATCGCCTAAGCCAAACCTGATCACGCATGGTAGTAAGTAAGGGGTGCCATAAACCGCCTTTATAAGTAAGCTTAATTGTCTCTAGAGAGTCGGAGTACTTGTAGCTGTTGACACAGGCAACGATTGCATGGTGACTAACATATTACATAATCTAAGGAACATCGGATCACGTGCATGCAGTACAATCACGAAGGCCGGCGACATTTGACAGCAAAAAATGTAGAAACGTAAACTTTGTACAGAGAGATGCTCGGTAAAACAGGATTCGTATTTATCAATTACATACAGAACCTGATGGCGGTTCAATTCTCTGGTTGCTTCCGTTAGGTAGTCCTCTTGGGCATCATTGTTTATGTTCCAAAGCCCTAGTACTAAGACAGCCTTGGGGCCTTGCAGCCTGTGGAGGTCGAAACTAAGCACCAATCCGAGCTAGTGCTGTCAGCCTCAGGCATCATCTCCACCTGCCGTCCACTCAACCTCTCTTTCTCTGTCCGTCATTAACTCGGAACTTCCAACCTGTGCCACGAAGCAACATTCATCCTCATTGCCATCCTATTTCGGCTCTGCCACCGCAAGATTTACTCTTATTGCAATTAAATAAATTACAGCGTCATAATTAGGTTGCAAACTTCCGTCGACTGTCGTCACGAATAAAAATTTGTCGTCGCCTTCAGATCAAATGATCGCGTCTCCTAGATGACCTTCCCTCCCCCTCCTCCTTCCTCCCAATCGTCGATTGCTTCTGGCACCGATAAGTCTTCCACGACCAGGCCTGGAAGGTCACAGCAATCTGCCTGGGGTCCATCCGTGTCCCAGTCCAGCGTTCGCCGTGGACTGACTCCGCTTGCGACCAACAACCTCGCATCGTCACCTTTCCCCTCTGTCTCTTCCCGAGGGCCACCTCAGTCCAGTAGTCCTGGTCCGGGCGGTTCAACTTCATCTCCATTGACTTCCTCCTTCTCTGCGGTTCTGAGTTCCGCACGGGGCTATCCAGGCGGCCGGAACGCGCCCTCACCTGCCTCCACACCGTCACCCTTCACCTCCTTCCAATCTGGCTCGCAACAACACCAGCAGCCCGGACAATCTCTTTCGTCTCCTAAATTCAGAGCCCATACCCCGTCGTCTGGGTCACATCTGGCTTCCACAGCGGGCTCTATCGCGGGTGGTGGAGGCTCCGGGGGAGGCGGAGGTGGGACGGGATCTTCCAGAGGCGCCACCTTCTCTCCGTTGTCGTCTGGGACAACGGTAAACTCACCTACAGGGTTTCCTTCTGACAAATCAGGCTCGGCAGCTGCAGCTCACGCAAGCCAGTCTTCGCTAACAAAAATATCTATTGCTCAAGTGTTTCTTCTCCTAGATTCAATTACGGAGAAAGAAGGTCGAGAAAAGTGGGACACGAAAGCTGCTCAGATCCACAAAGTAAGTCGGTTCATTTATACTCGGAATCATTACAACGCGAGCTATTTTTAATATATTGCTGTTTTTAGCTTGTTGAGTCCAACGGCATGGAGGTCTTTTCCAAATATTTCAGGCGCCTTCTCACAGGCAACGCCCCTCAGATCTTTCCCGGTGTGAATAAGTCTGTCGAAAATGCCGGAAACTATCCTCTCCTGGTACAAGAGATGCAAAAGGTATCTCAAGATATCGAACAGGCCCAGAAGATCGCGGAGACAGTAGATACTTCCGAAGGCGATATTTTTCGAGATTTTGACCTTTCGACTTTTCTGGATCATTTTAAACTTGATCCGATCTTGAAAGTTTCACTTGCGCTGGCTTTCAAGATGGCCAACAAGTCGGATTTGCGCGCAAAGGGTAAGTCGGTCACTTTTGATGCTTCTAGTAGTGATCGGTGTCTCACCATTCCCACTTTTAGCTGACGCCATCCTCTCCAACTCGATACCTCCATTCCTCCAAAGCCTTGCGACCCCGTCGGAGATAACCAAGGACTATAAGAATGCTTGTATCGGAATGACGATTGAGCGCTTTATTCTGTACCCACCACGCAATTTCACGGACGAAGTGAAGGCTAAGCTCGTATATGCAGCCAATCTACGCTATACGAGACTGGGCGTGGAGATGCCTTTTGAGATTGCATCTGCCCTACAAATGTTCAATTTCATCAACCCGAGATACACTCTAGTCCGTCAGCTGCACTCAAAGGGGCCGAAAGCAACTTCAAACCCGGACGCTGTGACTGAAACCATCAATTCAGCTGGCTCCGAATGCTGGAGTGAGGAACATCTTGCTAGTGCACTGTTATTCTTGGTTCTGTCTCAACATTGGCAGGAATTTTCCCTTGAAACATTCCTCGCAGCCGTCAAGTCACATTACGGTGAAAAACAAATAAGCTGGCCGTTGATTTTCCGAAACTTCGATCGGGAGGGCTTGAGACTGGATGCAAAACAATTCGCCAAGCTATATTCGGCTCTCTTGGCAGCTGCGTCGGAAGACCCGACCTTGGATGTTCAGAAACTCTGGGGTGGTGACTGGGAACATCGTGACACTCAGCTGTCCTTTCTCACGGCTTTCCTTGTCTCTCGAACCGATGTGTCGCAAATCCCCAATCTTCGCGCTACTTTCCCTCCAGACTTTTTTGCGGATGGCCCCGAGCTTGTTCGTTTACAAGGAGAGCGTGCAGCAAAATCACCCCTACGATCTTTGGATGCCATGAGAGCTTTGTTCGACCTCTCGTTGTTCTCTCAGGCCTCCTGGGCAGTCGCTGAGAGCCAACTTCTTATCAAGGCCATCGTTCAATATGACCTCCCTGTGTTCCTGTGCTCAGCATTGACCCTGCCACAGCCATGGACGAACGTTCAGCAAAGCTTCGTCCTCCGAACACTAGTCGTTTTTATCCTGAAGCAAGAGGAAGGATACCAGTTAGCCCTTCATGGAGCGTGGCGTCAAGATAAGCAATGGGTGGCGGAGCAACTTTTCACTACGTTTACTCAGGATCCGACTTCTACTGCTGCCATATACGAGCATGCTGTCGAATACAATTGGCTGGATTTCCTCCTAGGATATACGAATGGCCTCGCTATGGATCTTGCTTGTTATGCTCACCGCAAGGGGCCTTTCGACTTGGAACAATGGGTGCGCAACGCAGCTCAGAAAGGTCCCATGGATATGGGCAGCTTATTATCCAAGTTTCTGAGGATAAAAGCGGAGGACGAACTTCATGTCCAAAGGAAAGAGCAACCCGCACCTCAAATGGTCAGCCTTTCTGTGAAGACCGTCTATACCTTGCTGTCAGTCTTGGAGGAATACGTTGGTGATCGTGAGAATCTTACACCAGTGCAACGGATCTGTATCCAGACATATCCTAGGCTGATCAACTACGGAGAAGGTTTTGACGATATTATCGATGCCAACGGTGAAAACGGAAACTCTTTGCCTGAGGCCGTTGACAAACAGATGCAGGAGTTGTTCGGCAAGATGTATCATGAAGAACTGTCCCTGAGAGAGATTCTCGAGTTGATGAGACGATATAAGTCTTCGCGCGAACCCGCTGAACAAGACTTATTTGCTTGTATGGTCCACGGACTCATTGACGAGTATCATTGCTACCATGAGTATCCATTGGAAGCTCTCACAAAGACAGCTGTCATGTTTGGTGGTATCATTAACTTCCGACTTGTGGATGGCATCACTCTGAAGGTTGGTTTGGGCATGATTTTGGAAGCCGTGCGCGAACATGATATGCACGACCCGATGTACAAGTTTGGAGTGGAAGCTATCGAGCAATTGATCAACCGACTCCCAGAATGGGCTGGCTTTTGTCATCTATTATTGCAGATTCCGACTTTGCAAGGCTCCCCAATCTTTCAGAAAGCCGAAGAGGTGCTCCACGAACAAGGAAACCAGGCCCGCGACTCCGATACTGGTAGACTCGATAATACTTCCGCTGGATCCTTGACTAATGGTAATGTTGTGGACGAGACTGCTACCGCTGACGGAACAACTCGTAAATTCATTTCTGTACATGTTGACCCCCCTCTCCGACCTGAAGTCTACAAGGATCCCGATGAGGATGTGCAGGACAAGATTCTATTCGTACTGAACAACGTCTCGGAGCAGAACATCGAGGAGAAGCTACGAGATCTCACCGATGTTCTTCGGGATCAACACCACCAATGGTTTGCTTCGTATTTGGTGGAAGAACGAGCGAAACTGCAGCCTAACTTCCAGCAGTTGTATCTTGATCTCCTTGATCGCATTAACGATAGGGTACTTTGGGCAGAAGTTTTGCGAGAAACATACGTCTGCGTTTCCAAGCTGCTCAATTCCGAGGCCACTTTGAATAATTCCACCGACCGTGGACATTTAAAGAACCTTGGGTTATGGCTTGGATCCTTGACTATCGCAAAAGATAAGCCAATCAAGCACAAAAATGTGTACTTCAAGGGGCTCCTCTTGGAAGGTTATGACAGCCAACGCCTAACGATCGTGATCCCATTCACTTGTAAAGTGTTGGTCCAGGCTACCAAGTCTACAGTCTTCAACCCGCCAAATCCTTGGCTCATGGACATCCTGGCGCTTTTGATGGAGCTCTATCACTTTGCTGAATTGAAACTGAATCTCAAATTTGAAATAGAGGTTCTATGCAAAGACCTTGATCTCGATCATAAAGCCATTGAACCGTCCGTCATCATCCGAGACCGTTCAGCGCACATTGAGGATGCGTTGTCAACAGCCAACATTCCTGAAGGTCTCGAAGCGTTTGAAGACATGGCACTTACCAGCATCAACCAAGGCATTCGTCACGAGAGGCTCTCACCCGCCGCTATTATGTCGACGCTGCCAAGTTTAGATAAGATCCTTGTCTTACCATCGTCCGCAAGCAGCATGGTTGACCCCAATGTTCTTCGACAAATTGTACACAGCTCTGTGGAACGTGCTATTGCAGAGATTATAACGCCTGTGGTGGAACGATCGGTAACCATTGCCTCCATCTCGACAGTTCAATTGGTATCAAAGGATTTCGCCATGGAGCCCGACGAGGAAAAAGTCCGACATGCGGCTGGCATAATGGTTAGGCAACTTGCTGGTAGCCTGGCCCTTGTCACTTGCAAAGAGCCTCTGAAGGTCAGCATGACCAACTATATCCGTATGATTCAGCAGGAGTATTCGGATCAGCCTATGCCTGAGGGGCTTATACTAATGTGTGTAAATGATAACCTGGATGCTGCCTGTGGCATTGTGGAGAAGGCAGCAGAAGAAAAATCGCTTCCAGAGATCGAGAAGGTCATCGAGCCGCAGTTAGAAGCCCGTCGCCGTCACCGTGCTGCTAGGCCCAATGAACCATTCATTGATCCATCTATGAATCGCTGGGGGCTTTTCATTCCAGAGCCTTACCGACAGGCACCTGGTGGACTCAACAAAGAACAGCTGGCTATCTATGAAGAGTTTGCCCGCCAGTCTCGTGGGCCGGGAACAACTCATATCCCCAATGTTTCGACTGACTCTGGCCGCATCCAAGATGTTCTACAGGACCCTTATACCGCCATACCGAACCTTTCTACGCCTGCAGAGCAGCCTGCTGTTCCTCACAGGACACCACAGGCGCAACAGGATGCCAGATTGCAGCAGTCTGGGCTTGTCAGCGCACAGTCGCAGCTCAATGGTTTCCTTGAAGCACAGAGTCCACGCGAGAAGGTCGAGAGCATCGTTTCCGATCTTCAACAAGCTGCAAGAAACGCGTCTGAGGAGCGTGTTAGAGATCTCGGAAGAGAGAGCGGCGTCCTACAAGAGTACAACCAAGCCTTGCGGGCTATTCTCGCATCTCCCAACGGTGAGGAGCTCGCACGGTTGACGTCGCTCAAGATCTGCACAAGTCTATTCTCGCAGACACAAGGCACATTAGAGATTGAAGTACTCGTACATCTTCTTGCCAAGCTGTGCGACATGTCGTCTCTGGTAGCACGATACACCTGGGCGGTCTTATCGGAAGTTGATGATGAGCACATGTTCAATGTCCCAGTTACTGTCGCTCTCATTGATGCTGGGCTTTTGGATATTCGTCGCGTCGATATGATATTGACAAGGCTTATCCTCCAGAAGAATACCGGTGCTCTAGATGTCCTTGCCAATCTGATGGACCGTGTTCTTTTCAGCGAAGAGCCTTCCGCCTTGAGGTCTGACTTCTCAGGCAGTCTTGAAGCTATGAGCCAGTGGCTTGCAGAAGACTCCAGTCTTTCAACTGCCAGTGATATTATCAACAAACTGCGCGAGTCTGGGATTCCTGAAGTAGTTAACCCTCTGCTCAGTGATAAATCGAGATCTAAGCGTGATCAGATGGAATACATTTTTAGCGAATGGATCGGAATCTACAAGGCTCCAGGCGCAGTCGATCGCACCTATTATTCTTTCCTCAAGGATATCCATGAGAGACAAGTCATGGACAACCAAGAAGATTCTGCCTTATTCTTCCGTCTTAGCATTGATATTTCCGTTGCAATGTTTGAGCATGAGTCTCAAAATCCTAATGGCAGCCTTGATGAGGCCTACCTCTACATCGATGCCCTCGCAAAACTGGTTGTACTACTTGTCAAATTCCAGGGCGAGACGCCAGGAGCTACCAAGACTAGCAAGTCAGTCTACTTCAATTCCATCCTGTCATTGCTAGTGCTCGTTCTCAACCACCATCATGTCATGAGAGGGGAAGCTTTCAACCAGCGCGTCTTCTTCAGGCTCTTCTCAAGTATCCTTTGCGAATATTCATTGAACGGCCTTCAACAGAGCGAACAACATCAGGAGATGATGTTCGCCTTGGCTAACAAATTCTTGTCACTCCAACCTAAGTACTGCCCCGCGTTTGTTTACGGTTGGCTGGCGTTGGTCTCGCACAGGTTCTTCATGTCAGGTATGTTGAACATGCCAGAGCGTACGGGCTGGGGCCCTTACTGCGAGATCATGCAAGCTCTTCTTGCCTATATCGGCGAGCAACTCAAGCCTGCAAATATCTCCTATGTTATCAAGGACATGTATAAGGGCGTGCTCCGTATCTTGCTGATCTTGCATCATGACTTCCCCGAGTTTGTGGCGGAAAATCATTTCCAGTTCTGCAATGTTATCCCCGCACATTGCGCTCAGCTTCGAAACCTTGTCCTGAGCGCCTATCCGTCATCCTTCCACAAACTGCCAGATCCGTTTAGAGAGGGTCTGAAGGTTGAACGGCTAGAGGAAATGCGGGAAGCGCCAAAGATCGCTGGTGACACGGCAGCTCCACTCCAGCAGGCCAACATCAAGGGTGTGGTTGACGCTTCGCTTCAGAGTGGGAATGCGTCGGAATCGGCTTTGCAGCAGATTTGTGAAGCCGTGTACAACCCGACTACCAAAGAGACCGGCCTTTTCTACACGCCAATCAATGTCAATGTGGTGCTTTTGAACGCACTGGTGCTCTACATCGGCCAGAGCGCTGTCTCTGACAATGCATCTAAGGGCAACACTCGTGCAGCATTTGACAACTCCCCTCATTCAGCCCTTCTTGAGAAGTTAGCGAAAGCCTTGCGGCCTGAGGCGCGCTATTACCTGTTGAGTGCGATGGCGAACCAGCTTCGGTATCCTAACAGCCACACCTACTTCTTCAGTTTCGCGATTCTCCGTTTGTTCGGTTCCGACTACTCGGAACAGGATGAGTCCGACATCCGCCAGCAGATTATTCGGGTGTTGCTTGAGCGACTTATCGTCCATCGTCCTCACCCTTGGGGATTAATTATAACTCTGCAGGAACTGCTTCAGAATCGCAGCTACACCTTTTTCCGTCTTCCCTTTATTCAAGCGGCGCCTGAGGTGAGTTAATATTATCCCGCGCTCCCTCGATTGAGCAGGCAACTAACCAGAGATGTCATTAGATCGGTCGTTTATTCGATGCACTCCTGCAGCACATTCAACAGCAAAGCCCTAGAGCATTGACCTAGGCATTGACGAAGAATCAGCACCTTTGCTATATTCTCTATTAATACGAAGAACTTGACCTTGCCACGATGTCTTACTTATTTCTGACATGAATTTTTTCATGGTGATCGCCGATGCCGCTCATGACATGTAGCATCCATATTACGGAGCTCTGCTGGAATGTATGATTTGAAGGGTTCTTATTCTCTATTATCTTTTTTAGTGGCCCGTTGCACTGCTTTACCTTGTTATCATTTCTCGGTTGGGTTTCTGGGGGGAATATGCATACCACTAGGAGGACATGTCAGCATGATTCAAAGCTGCATGAAGCCTTTTATCATTTTTTTCTTTTCCTTTATCTACCTATATTTCTTCCTTCACCCCACTTTTTCTTTTTTTTTTCAATTCCTTTCTCCCTTGTACTTCTGTTGGACATTTGTGTCACGCCTGTTCTGGTAGCCTGTAACGATAAGTATAAAAATACGGGGGTATAATGAGGTTTTGTTCTACTTTGCATTTTCAATGGCATTGGGAGTTTGATCAGGTTGACATGGAATAATGAGTGTGCAATTCCATTGTAATTGATTTTCAAAGAATTGAGTTACTAGAGCCGTAGGTCCTGTGTTGTAGCTCTATGTATATGTAGAGGGAGAGTTGAAATGGATACCTTGGAAGGAAGGTTTCACATGTTCCCGCGGAGTGAGACCCTGTGACGTCGACGCGACCCATCAAAATAGCTCAGGTAGACTTAAAACTTGTACTCCAACACAGCTGCCACGGATATCGCTTCAATTACCCTCGCATTACTTCCCGAATTACCGCATCATGGAATCTGATTATTCATCTGAGGAAGATGCAGATCATAAGCCTACAGCTTTAACTAGAACAACGGTAAGAGCTAGCACCACACGGGAGATAATCGAGTTGGTACCCTAACATCTAGCATAACGCGCAGAACGCGCTGGTCAGGTACACCCGGCCGTTCTTCTCAAAACAAGCCCAGAAGGCTTATTTGGGAACCTTGCTATTTATTGGCACGGGCCTATGCATGCTGTTTGGGTCCGCCCTCGCCTATGGGGTTTTCTACTATCGATTCGTTCCCCAAGTCGGCGTTGGACGCGTGGTACATTTACAATTCGGGTGAGTAAAGCATTGATCGGCGACCCTCTGGTGATAAGAGGCGTTCTTTGACCTGAGAGATTTGCTTGCTGATTGTACTTGCTAATAGTGATGGGCATCCTTGGGGAATCGCCTCCCTCGGCTCCGAATTGGTCTCTCTTCAGGCATACGACGTCAACGTGGAACTTGAGTTGCCTCGTACCCCCTCAAACCTTGCTGCTGGGAATTTCATGCTCGATCTTACCCTCGTTTCCCAGCCTTCGACATCTGTCCTGACGGGCACGAATAGCTCTACATTCCCTCTCTCACGATCGCGACGTCCTGCCATCCTGACATACGCCTCGCCTCTAGTGGACACCGCCAGCAAGCTCTCACTTATGCCGTTCTATGTGTTTGGCTGGACACGGGAAGCAGAGAAGCTGGTGGTACCAATGATGGAACGGGTTGAATTTGCTCGCGGACGGCGTAATCTGCCTGAAAGTTTGCGGCTGGAAATTCATAGTAACGAGGAGATGCAAATATACAAAGCAACGGTGGAATTCAAAGCTAGGTTTACTGGATTGAGGTATGGGCTCCCGGGGTCCCAACGTTGTTTCTGGGGTGTGGCTATTGTGACTGACGGTACAGCAGATGGATGATGTACAACTGGAAGATCACGTCGTTCTTCATCTTTAGTTCCTTGTTCTGGAGTATCTGTATGACGTCGGCAAGCATTTCTTGGGTGATTATAGCTTCCTTATCAAGCACGGGCACGCATGAACCGGAGATGAAGGAAGAAGCGGGCGACGAAACACCGATCAAGCAGGAACCTTCTGAGGAAACATCCTCTCTCATGGAAGCACCCTCTACTTCTTCCGCTAATCCCGAAGAGAGACGGAGGATCAAGAGAGAAGACGAATATGAGGCAGATGACGACGAGTCTGATGGTTCGCCAAGAGACCGAGGTACAATTTCGTCCGAGGAAGTCGGTGCGGGGACTGGGCTGGAAAGTGCTGAGGCTCGCGGCGTTCAACGAAGGCGAAGCCGCCTGTTCAATCACGAGCACTCCTAACCTGCTTCGAGGCCTGTTGTAATGATTTCCAACCCGGCGTTTTTTCACTGTATCGATACCCAATCATCAGCGGGAACCATTGTGTTGTGTTGATCGAGATCTCTTTGAGGAGTAAATGTCCTGTAGTAACACTGCTTTCTGTATACTCGGCACTATTTTCTTATGCGGGTCGTCGGGTGTACACGAAACACATGTTAGGCTGCATGGTGAATGAATTGGTGTCCAAAGTAGTGCTACGTTATATAAATAGTGATGGCGATGGCGTTATCGATAACGGAAAGTGGGCTGTTGGCAAAGGCGGGGAAAAAAAGGGAAAATCAGTCCCAATTGTTCGACCATCTTTCTTACCTCTCCGACCACAAGCCTGAGACTACTGAGTCCTATCTTCCTTACTACTGGCCCTCAATGCATATTCTGGTGAGTGTCTTTGTTCTACAACCCTTCCGTCTGTTCTTCAATCGCATACTCTACCCCCGCTTGTCGCATTTGCATTTGCTTAGAGTGAGGTGCTCCCTTAGGTTGTGAACGACGACGGCCCTCCGTCAAATCAGTCCTCTCCTTATGTTCATTCTTTCGTCGTTGCGCTACAGTCGGCAGGCCATGTGGTCTCCGTAGTTCTCCCACATCAGCAACGATCATGGATCGGCAAAGCCCACTTAATCGGCGCCTCCGTAAAGCCTACCTACTTCCGTCCTGGAACCCTGCATAAGGATGATGGAACGACACACGAACTGCCTCGAGGCAGTGATCCTGCTGACGATGACAAGGATGGCGATGAATGGATCCTCGTCGATTCTACCCCGGCCAGCTGTGTGCAAATTGGGTTATACCACTATTTTGAGGATCGTGGCCCTATTGATCTGGTGGTGTCTGGTCCGAATTACGGGCGCAATTCAACGGCCCTATTTGCCTTATCTAGTGGGACAATTGGTGGTGCTATGGAGGCAGCTGTCTGTGGAAAGCGCTCGGTTGCACTGTCGTACGCTTTCAGTTCAAGGGACCACGACCCCGTTGTCATTGCCGAGGCGTCGCGTCATTCGGTTCGGTTGATCGAGTATCTTGCAAAGAACTGGGCGGACGGTGTAGACCTTTACAGCGTCAATGTGCCATTAGAACCCGGTGTGAGCCAGAGCAAGGTGCTTTATACTGACATGCTTGATAACCGATGGACATCTGGTAGCTGTTTCCGAGCTGTCGATGCCTCGGTGCCGAATGTGAATCCCGAGCTGCAGGAGCACAATGTGCGGCACCAGGATCAGACAGTAGGCGAAGAATTATCTACGAATACGAATGGAACTACCCCGAGAAGATCTCGGATTCAACACAAACATTTCCAGTGGGCACCGAACTTCTCAGATGTCTACAGGAGTGTGGAGGAAAGCGCACCGGGCAATGATGGTTGGGTCGTCAAAGAAGGAATGACAAGGTATATCAATTCCTCTATCTCACCCGAGTATACTGTCATGATGGTCGCTAACTCGTGCCAGTGTTACGCCTCTGAGAGCTAACTTCATGCATCAACCCGGTATTCAAGGAGAGATCAAGCTGTGAGTGGACTTTCTCGGCGAGTGAAGCCAAGATTAGATATGACTGCCTAGAACATAATGTTGCGGAACTTTAAACTTCTAAACTTTTGACATACTTCTGGCTTTTCTTCCCTTCCCCGGCATTGTCTTATCACTTGTTACCTGTGGTTCTTTTGGAAGACCGGCATTCTGATAGATCAATATCATGTAGACCGGATAATGATGAGCCTACGTTATACTCCATTGTGGACAGTGACGTTCCATATGTTCAGGATTTGATGGAACAGGCCCTGCAGCGTCGCCTTGGCAAGGGTCGCTATAAGACGATATCTTCACTGTCAGACCTTCCGTCTCGCTCGGCGCCTCTTTTCCAGTACCGTGAATACGAGCGACTCGACTTCGAACATGTCATGCTACATTCATCTACATCCTTGGCGAACGCCTACATTATCCGCAAGGCGTTGATTCGCAAACATTACCTTTCTAACACAATCTCCAACTGGGTGACGAAACACCCAGACAGCGTCCTAGGAAAGCATTTCAAACCTGGATTCGATTTCGAGCTAGACTACGCAGAGTTCCTCGACGACGCGTTGCTGGAAGCCTACGAACTACGGGACAGTCTGCAAAAGAATGAGGAAAGGCCTGATCATGAAAAAGAGTGGTGGATCCTTAAACCCGGAATGAGTGATCGGGGACAAGGAATTCGACTCTTCAGCAGCGAAGACCAACTACGCGAAATATTTGAGGAATGGGAAGTCGATGAGTCTGATATAGAAAGTGGATCGGAGCGAGCCGAAGAGGAGGATGACGAGGGTGAGAATGGAACAGGAGTGGTCACCTCCCAATTACGCCATTTCATTGCGCAACCATATATCGATCCCCCCCTCCTTCTCCCCTCGTCATCTAACCGCAAGTTCCACATCCGCACTTATGTCCTCGCAGTGGGTTCTTTGAAAGTGTATGTCTTCAAGGAAATGTTGGCTCTATTTGCTGCAAAGCCATACTGTCCACCTTCGGAGGATGAAGACGAAGTCACTGATCTGGCGAGGCATCTTACGAATACCTGCTTCCAGGAAGGTGGAAGCGCCAACGAAGGAACCGTCCGGCGGTTTTGGCAATTAGATCCCCACGTCCCTGGACTCAGCCCCGATTGGAAGGAGAAGGTGTTTGACCAAATCTGCGCTGTGAGTGGTGAAGCTTTTGAGGCTGCTGCCCGTGGAATGATGGTTCATTTCCAGACACTCCCAAATGCATTCGAGCTTTTCGGTGTGGACTTTTTGGTCGATGGAGATGGCACCGCCTGGTTACTGGAGATGAACGCCTATCCGGACTTTGCCCAGACGGGTGAAGAACTCAAGGAGGAAGTAGTTGGCCGTCTCTTTGAGGAGACTGTTGAGGTTGCCGTGAAGCCGTTCTTCGGTGGCGAGGCCCCAGTGGATGGAACTGACCACTTGAGGCTGGTTGCCAACCTTGATTTGGGCCGGAGGTCCTAGTCTTGGTTGCTTCTCCAGTTAAGGCTAGACATCAATCTCCTTGTCGCTCTTGGATTAGAAAACTCTCGCGGGTAGGCGTTGATAGAGTGTAAATATGGGAAGGAATGAAAAAATATAGAAGGAGAGTGCATGTTACTATACCCAGATATATCTCCCATATAGGACCCGGTCGAACCCCGGTTGCTCAATGTAAAAGACAATGCAGTTCCTCGGAATACTAGGAGACATTAATTGCTCAAGGGCACCGAGGCAGTATGAAATGAGGAGAGGCAGGGAGTGTGGGTTGAAAACAGCGTCGCTGCCATCAGTATCTGGGGAACATGTTCAATGTAACCAGTAAGCACAACATCATTCGAAACCTATTCTAGATCCATAGGCCTGCAGGGCATCCCTTGTTTCGAAAACATATTACTTGTTTGTTAGTACTGCAGCATGCAAGGATGCGTTTCATTGCTGCAGGGTTTAGGGCAAAACTCATTAGCATTACAGTGAGGATATACTACTAATATAAATTTACATTGTGTCTGATATATGTTTGATTCTAGGTGAACAGTTATGGCGCACGGCAGTAGATATGATTGACAAGACCTCCTTCTGTACAGTAGAAATTCGAGCTGTAGACAGAAGCATAGGTTATCACCCAAACCGCTGTTTTGCCAGAGCCTTAAGCCACCCAATGGTTTCATCCTCCTTCTGGCGATATTGCTGCAATCTTTCCTCCCGCTCAGCAGCGCGTGCGCGGAGTATTTCTTCCCTCCGAATTTCCCGCTCGTTCTTCTTCCGCTGCTCTGTCGCCTTAGCCCTCTTGAGGGCGTCCAGATCATTGTCCGCGGAACCCATCAGTTCATCTTCCGGGGCCCCATCAGGAGAAGCACCCCGCCGAGACTCAGCAAAGGCTCGATTCGCAGCAGCAGCCTCCTGGCGTTTCTCCATCTTCCGCTCATGAGTCCCCGGTTCAGCCCGCGGCGCAACCTCATCTTCCATCTGTCGTAACTCAGACCGATGCGAGCGTACCTCAGCACGGTGCTGTTTCCATGAGTCCTCCCGCGCCGCCATAGCATCCTCAATAGCCGATTCTATGCAATCTCCAGATTAGCAAAAGTAAAACAACCAAAACCAAGTACCGAAATCCACTCATACCTTTCCGCAACTCCAGATCCTGCATCGTAGGAATAGTCGGCCCAGAAGATTGTCCCGCGCGACCACCGTCATATCTACCCAACTGGTCATATTTCGGCAGAACAGGCCCATAGTCATCCTCATCCTCGTCGGGATTATCCTCCTCCCCCTGGTCTGCCCTTTCATCCTCGCCCCGGCCGTAATCCGGGGACCGGCGGTGCCGCCCGGAAGCAGACGCAATGGGCTCGTCCTGGGCGCTACGGCGCGCTTTCTCAAGGGTACTCGGATCGTACCACCCTTCCGCGAGTTCTCCACGGTTCCTGATATGTCAGTTTTCCAGACTATGTACTAGTGCATCGGGAATTATGTACGGGGGGAGAGGGAAAGGCGCCCTTTACCATTTGTTGATGAAGCTCTTCCATCGTCCTTTGACTTCGTCTTCGCTGAGATCTTCTAGGAGGATCCCCTTCTGGATGTCCAGGTACATGGCGAACATGGGCTCGTAGGTCGAGAGGTCGCGCTTGGAGAGCTCCCGTGCTTGGAAGGGGAGGACGATTGGTTTCGCCGATGGTTCGGGGCGGCGTTCGCGACGGTCATGGTTGTGGCTTCTGTGGTGGTGTCGATGGCTGCGATCGCGATCGCGGTGGTGATGGCGTCTGTGTTTGTCTGGGGAGCGGGAGCGAGAGTCGCTTCCTCGGTGGGGGCGCGGATGTCGGTGCGAGGAGTGTTCGCGGGTGGACATTCTGTTGGGTGGGTTATTCGGTGTCTTGGAGATGATGTACGTATAATGGGATGAATTTATCGGCCGCTGACGTCGCGGGAGTTGAGAAATGCCAAGCTTTGCGGGTGGTTGCCGTTTTGGGGTAAATTGAAGGAGCTTATCTTTTGGTTACATTCCAATGTTCTTCGGCTGGCTTGTACTCAATTGTCGCAATTATGTTCCTGAGGTGGAACCTATATTGGATGCTATAGGGACTTGCGAGGTAGCGACTGACAGAACACCAAATACATATTCAATCCCGTATAATGCTACAACTATGCACGACCTCTCGAATTCTTGATCACGTAACCGGGAATAAGAACGTCCAATCCAACAACCAAATCATTATCTCCATAGTGAATACAATCACAAGAATGAAAAGAAACCCCAGCAGAAAAGTAAAGATGAAGAAATCTACATGAAGAGCGTGAAAGAAGCGGCGAAGGCTTTAGCTGGCCGGAGCAGCTTGCTCGTCGGCAGGCTTAGTAGAGTTATCCGCAGTAGAAGAAGTGGGAGTGGATGGGGACGCATTCTTCGAGCGGTTGGCAGCGGCCATTTGCCAGGCAGGGATGGAAGCGGATCGGCTGAACTGGGACAGAGGGCTACTGCTCGCTGCAGGAGTGGTCTGGTTCGACGGTGTTGAGGCAGTAGACGACGGCTGTGTAGCTTGTTCGGTCGACGTCGCTGTGGTACCGTTGGTGGCTGGAGAAGCAGGGGACTCTTCCGTAGGACGAGGGGCGCCCGACATAGTAGGCAGGGCACTAGATTTTGCAGTGTTGGGGGAGGTAGCAGCTCCGCTGCCTCCGAGCCTGTTGCCCAACAACACCTTCAAACTCTTCAATTCGGTTCCCAGTTCCTTCAAGCGGTTCTCATTTCCTTCCCGAGCACCTTCCAGGGCCTTAGGGATAGCATCTTTCAATGACTTGACCTCATCGCTGATGCGACGGGTTTCATCGTCTCTCCGACGTGAAGCGTTCTTCAAATCAGCCACAAGGTTCTCGACCTCCCGCAGGGCAGTGTCTAGGCGCTCCGTGCGCGACTCCTCAGCTGACTTCAGCGCTGCAGTATCTGTAGAGAGTTGTTCAATCAAAGCAAAGGCACGAGAAAATTGTTCATCAATGTTCTCCTTGTCCTGTTCTAGTTGGGGTGGAGTGGGCGGTGCGATAAGGGGTGTGATATAGCGCTGGAAATCGTATTAGACCTATGCTTCAATGGTATGAGATAAATCAGGCTCACTACGTTACTAACCTTAGCGACAAAGTAGAGCCCATATCCTACGCCTCCTACTGTTGTGGCCATAATGAACCAATCGCGCCAATCCCTCTTTGGGGGCCTGCCACGTAATAGATTAGCTTGCACACTCATTTATCGCTCCGGGGAGAGATGTGAACGTACTCCGGAGGCGGAGGCTGCCATTGGCCATATGGAGGGTAGCCATATCCATATCCTTGGACAGGTGGCGGTGGACCTCGGTAGGCAGGTGGTTGTGAAGACGGCTGGTACCCTGACGATGCAGTTACAGCAGTAGCTCCAGCCGGGCCTTCACCTACTCGGGCGAGAGCGATGTCGATCTCCTCTTGCGTAAGGTTCTTAGACTGAAGAAATGCGACTTTCTTCTCGACCGGCGACGATGCTACTGAAGGATCTTGAAGGACTGCTGGGCAGTTAGCAATGAAACCGAAGGCGACTGGAGTCGACAGTCGACGTGGAACACGCACAGGTAATCTAGAAATGAGGAGACCGGTCAACTCCGACTTCGCCAACAGCATATCTCAGATGAATATAGCGCAGACTTACTGCAGAGGAGATGAGCTCCTCGCGAGCCATTTTGGCAATTACTCCAGTAGGTTAACTGGCACGAAAGGAGGATGTGACAAAAACTCAGGAAGGGCACGTTCACGAGGATGAGAGAGAGGAGTTGGAGAAGACGTGGAAGGCGGGAAAGGGAAAGAGAAGCTTATCGGCACCGAAGGATAAATGGACCTCGGAAGTTCCGTCGCTGATCCAGTCATTTACCGCGTGTGGCGGAGGTTCCCCAGAATCTCGTGATCGGAGTCCTGTGACCGGAGATAACTCGGCATTCGCGAAAGCGTTGTTCCTTCGCGATACACCGCCTACTCTGTACGGATGAAGTGGGATATCTTGTTTACATCCTTTCGTTTTGTTTTGTAACCACCGCAACTGCCCTTTTTTTTGGTGCCCAATTCTCTGGGAGGCATTGTTTCTGAGCCCTTTTGTACAGACCTGCGCTGGAATTTTGCTTGGTGTCATTTGTCAATCTTGTGTTCATTTTTTCCTGTTACCAAAGCCGCAGTCGCGGCTTCCTTGCCATCATGTCACAAGATACGGGCTTGTTTAGCATCAAGCGTCCCCGAGAGGTAATCCATTGCACCACCCCGCTAGTTTTCTATTAGGATCATGGAATAAACGTTGACCTACTTCAATATAGTCTCTGGCGCACTTCTCGGCTCTCCCTCAACCGTCGTCCGCCCTGAAGCGCACCAGCTCTATCGGCGCATTTGGGAACCCGTCTACTGCCCAGCACACACGCATGTCGCTGTTGAACTCCACCAGTCGCCCCCAACAGCCAAATTTCCAGCGTTCATCTTCCGGAGGAGCTTTCGGGGCTGATGCAGGCCTCTCCTCGGTGAGGCGTTCTGTCTCAAGCAATATCTTCCACGGGGCCAGCGCCGGCCGCCAAAGCTATGCGCCCGGCTCCTTTGGTTCCAATCCTGCATCCCAAAATTTGCAGCGGAGGAGCAGTGTCTTCTCAAGGCCATCCGCTGGTGTAGGAGGCACTATGGCCCATCAGTCATTCTTCACACAGGTCCCGAGCGCGGCTGGTGTCCCACGGGACCCTCGACCCCTGAGGGACCGATCCTTTCAAGCTCGGATTGGACAGGAGCTTCTAGAGTATCTAACACACAACAACTTCGAGCTAGAGATGAAGCATACTTTGGGTCAAAATACCTTGAGGTCGCCGACCCAGAAAGATTTCAACTACATTTTCCAGTGGCTGTACCACCGCATTGATCCCGGTTACCGCTTCCAGAAAAGCATGGATTCAGAAGTACCACCTATCTTGAAGCAACTGCGCTATCCTTATGAAAAGGGTATCACAAAGTCCCAGATAGCAGCTGTCGGGGGTCAGAACTGGCCTACGTTCCTTGGTATGCTGCATTGGTTGATGCAACTGGCCCAGATGATGGATAGGTTCATTCTGGGCGAATATGATGAAGCTTGTGCAGAAGCCGGTGTAGATGTTTCAGGGGATCGCATCATCTTCCGATTCTTGACTGGGGCTTATCATGACTGGTTACAGGGCGGCGAGGAAGAGGATGATGAGACAGCCGGACAGAGGCTAGTTCCCCACATCGAAATGATGGCTCAGGAGTTCGAAAGGGGCAATGAGAAATATGTGCAAGAAGTGCAAGCATTGGAAGCGGAGAATCGTGCACTACGCGATCAGATCGAAGAGATGGAGAAGAGCGCCCCCGATATGGCCAAGCTCGACAAGCATTTCAGGATTCTCGAGGATGACAAGAGGAAATTTGAGGACTACAACCAGAATGTGCAGGGGAAAATTGAAAAGTACGAAAATCGTATTAAGTTCCTGGAGGACGAGCTTCAGAAGACCGAGGCAGACCTGCAGGCGGCCGAAGACGAGCGGACAGGGCTCCAATCCAGTGTCGACCGACAAGGTATCACTATTCAGGATATTGATCGCATGAATACGGAGCGCGATCGTCTCCAAAAGACCCTTGATGATACCATGGGTCGACTGGAAGAGACGCATGCCCGAGTGATGGAGAAGGAAAAAGAGGCCAGCGAAAAGCTGGAGGCCCTCGAGGAAGTTGTCAAAGCCTACAACACACTAGGCTATCAAACTAGCCTGATCCCTTCCTCTGCGGTCAATGCGAAGGGCCAGGACTATGAGCTCAGCCTGAATGTCAACGAAAGTAATTTCTCCGCGTCGCAGATTGGCTCCGCACCTAGCAGAATATCCCCGGAGGGCGATCGACTCCTAGCAGAGCCGTTCACGGGCTATCACCCGGCACATTTACTGAGTTTGGACTTGCGGGGGTCGGTTCGTAGCAGTCTACAGACTCTGCGTAAGGAGATTAATGAGCGACGAAAGCGCGCAGCCGATGATGATTTGGATCGGCGCAATCTTTTGGACAATATTAAGGAGGCCATGGATGAGAAGCGAAGCGAAGTGGAAGCTCTGGAACATAGACGACGCGCTGCGGAAGAAGAATTTGAGCGGACTAAAGAAATCACGACTACGCAGAAGCTTGCCTCCGATGCCCAAATCGAAAAGATGGAGAAAGAGCTAGCCAAGATGCGGGCTACTATGAGTGAGAGCGTTCAACTTATGGAGCAACGTGAAATGAACACGAATATTGAGTACGAGCAACTGACGCTCCGGGCGAATGCGCTACGGGAGGAACTCCACACCAACGTGGAAAGCATGTTGAATGACGTGATTCGATTCAAAGTCCATGTTCAAAAGGGCCTTGAAGACTACGAAGGCTTCGTCGTTGATGAAGTCGAGCAGGAACTTGGAGGCGACATGGTCCCGGCGGATAATATTCCTCCGGAGGAAGAGTTGTGAAATCGATTCGAACAAGACTCTCCGTGCCAGAAGTGACAATGATCGCTGAAGTTTTGACTATTTTTTTTTTCTTCCCATCGCTTGGGATACAGCGCGCGACCGGCTTTTATACTGAGTTAGTACAACGCAGCGACATTCGTCACCTTTAGTCGGCGGAGTATAAACTTTTGGGTATGCATGATATTGGTAGTCATCCTTGATGTGGCGCTACTGGCAGTTTGGGTGTGTGGTGTTTTGATCATCTGTTACTTTTTGTTACTTTATTTTATTTCTTCTTGATTCGTTTCCTTATGAGGCTTGGGATGTGTGGGTTGTGATGTTAATTGATACCTTTTCTTTTTGGTTGTTGTCCATGTTCATACTGTCACGATTTAGAGTGCAATGTATATAAGTTACCAATGTGCACACTCAGTATATTCCATATCTTTACTTAACTCGAGCATTTGAGCGACACTGTATCTATCAATGACCATCCACCTTGTGCCATGTTGATGATTCGAGCAGTCTCGATCCTGCCGAAGATCCCTAGTTTCAGGCTCAGATTTTGCCTAAAGAAAGACATGACTCGATCTCGACCTTCATTCGGGAATTCAACCGCCGGCTCGTCAATCCTGCTCAACTTGCGACATTGATCCGGTGCGCCAAGTGAGCACTGTGGTACCGATGGTCGTTATAACTTATGATTGGAGTACCGATGATAGGGTTGAGTGATCGTCGGCGTGAGCTCGTCTTGGTTCGTTTCAGCCGACGCAACATGAACCCACTCCGCACTCCAAATCAACGTCTCTTCCCTCCACCACACGGTAATTGATCGGCAGGAGGTGTGCAACAAAACACGAGGACAGTGATAATTTCCATTGCCTAAGCTACTGCAAGGGAGTCACTCAGTTCATCATTCTCTGGCGACATTACGAGTCCTTGTTCCCACCCGCCCACCGCCAGCCGACCCTCTGGCAGCATGATCCCATTGATGGATGAAATTATGTCAAGGGAACTGATGATCTTCAATCGGCTGTACATTCCTTAATGTCATACTGTCTTAGCGTCACCTTCGCGAAGCGATTGGACCCTCCGATGCACATTACAGGGCTTTATTTCCCTCCACTTAGAATGGTTGCTTCGAGAGGCGCCAGAGAGATGCGCTCGGATCGTATGCCATCCGCACGGCAGTACCCTGGAGCTAGCGCAACGTCTCTCCCGTGTCTTATGCTTCGGCGTCTGGATAGGCCAACAGTAAGCTGTTCCACGTCCCCTTAGTCTAGGATCTCTCGGTCTTGCCGAGTTGGTCGGGGCCTTGAAGGGTCTGCTCTCGAATCCACCGAGCCCTAATACAATATGGACCCTTCGCAGCCGTAATCCAAAACGAGAGTATGGTCCTGTTGATCAGGTCCATCCTGGTCGTAAGAGAAAAGTGGTTCTTGGCCCTTCTATAGATATATAAGCTCATAGATCGCAACTTGATGGCCGTTCCTTCTCAAACATTCTTTCTTTTCTCGACCAGTGCTGTGCACGGATTTTCCATATTGTACACTTTCATTCCATTCATTGATCCTACCAATAAATACTATACCACTCCTTTACATACTAAACTCCATACTATCATGAAGGCCTTCACTCTCTTGGGAGCTGCTGCTCTTTTCTTTTCCCCGGCTCTTGCTCAGGCAGACCTTCCCCATGTTACTATCCTTCCTTTTCCTTTGGTGAGTAGCCATACCGTCAGGTTGCGAAACTCCAGCTAAACAACCGTTCTAGCCCTCTGGTACGCCTTCCGGAACGCCTTCCAGCACTCCTTCGGTCACTCCTACTCCCTGGCCCAGCGGAGTTCCGCGTCCCACCGGCGTTCGACCTACGGGTTCGTGGCCAACTCCTTCTTCGAGCGGAGTTCCACCTCCTTCTAGCTCTCCGGTCTTTGCTTTCCAGCGCAGACACGCCCGTCAGGTCCGTCCAATCTTCGTCTAGACGGTCCCGTAAAGTTTGGATCATTCCTGGGAGAGTGAGCTTGGTTGGTCGATGGATGGATAGATTGCTGGATCAGTCATTCGTTCGGGTGTGACAGTGTCACCATGTTTGATAGCAACTCAATGCCATATCGGCTTATCTTGGAGACAATGTTCCTCTCACTTATGGCGCCATCTGAGTAACGTAGATCTTTATATACTATACAAATAGTAGGATGTAATATTGGTAAAGTTCAATACGACGACAATACAGCCAAATGTCGCAGAGCTAGACATGTGATAGCAGTAAACTAGTAAACATCCCTGCGCTGATTGGCTGGATGGTGCTGAGTCAGCGCTATCGGGGAAGCTTTTTCTGCGATCGAGATTCAACAAATCCTCGCCAAGGTGAAAACGATCGTTCCGGACAGCCTACCATAACAATTGGGATTATTCGGCGGTATTCGTTCGCTTTCAGATCATTTCTCAGGGCGATGCGGTATCAGTTGAATGGCTAGACATGCGCTACAGAACGTCCGTCCGCCGGTCACATCGAAATTTGGATTCCCTCCGCCCGCAGGTCTTGTCCGATAGATCCTCCGTCGTGTCATGAAAAGGTCCCTGTGTCCAGCTCGTCTGCTGTGTCTGGACTGCAGGTCTCGCTTGCTCCATACTGCATCAGTCTCTCCGTATCGCCTGCTTAGCTACTCCCAGCGTAAAGGGCTCCCAAGTTGGAGACCTTCCCCGGGAGGGCGGCAATGGGGTCGCCAGTTCTCCGTGGGCTCCAGCCCTTCTATCAACCGTCAATTATTGCATGATCGACTTCAATGGAAAAATGAACTCCCAGTACGCGAGTCGCAGAAAAACCCGGAAGCGTGGGCTTTATTGCTGGAACAATACCTGCTAGGAGATACCGGAAGTGGCAGTAGCTCTCTCGAACCGAACGCTGCATCGGTAACGACCTCAGCGTCCATCAGCCGGGCAATCGACTTGCGTGAGCTATTGTACAATGCAAGAGAGTATGGGGATCTAGATCTTTTAGCTCATCTGGGGTACCGGTTGAACAACTGGCCCGCTGTTTATGCATTACTGAATCAGTTGCTCGACGCCGCAGATGTACTGAATGATGTCTCCCCCTCTCTTAAGCACCTGTCCAATAACAGCTGGGGTTACAAGTCCAGTGTATCACTTGATCAATTGACCCATCAGATAGACTCGGCTCCGCGGCTCATGCCAGATCCAACAACACAGGTTTCAGAGTTGACAAGCCTAGAGACGTTAACTGAGAGAGCATTTGCGGACGAACATTCCCGACGGTTCATGGCACAAGTATGGCAGAGCTTGGGTTCAATTGTGCTTGATGCTGCTGATGCCTCGCCAAATGAGTCGAAGATAGCGATGTCTTATGTGTTTCGGATACTTGCGCGTCTGCACCACTCCGGTGCAGTATCTGATAGGGTATATAAATATGTCCCTCCAGATAGCCATCAGGTCGCCTTTCGACCGCCCACGATGCATCTACTCTCAACACATATCATGAACGTTCTGTCAGATGCAGCCTGGCTTGTACACGAAGCAGAAGTGGCGGCCAAGGCAGCTGCTGCGGGCGAAGACTCACCTTTCCTTCCCTTCAAAATGGGCATTCGAGAGCTTGGGCCTGAGATTTGGATAGAGTTGATTCTCTGGTGCTGTGTGGAACACGGACATATCACAGAGGGTATATGGCTCATTGATAAGATGAAGACACGGAAAGGGGATCTGGCTTGGAAATTCCAAAGCTGGAGACCCCTACTTCAACATCCAGAGTCGGTATGGAACACCAAGGTTGACTCAGAAGTATCCTGGCGCCACCCGGCCCAAGTCGACAGTCCTTCGCTTCTTCGAAAGCGCAGTAGCCCCTCCCCCTTCAATGGACTCGGGGCACGAACCATCAGTCTTGAGGTGGCCTTTTCCTTACTGGATAATCTTCCAAACTGGGGCTATCGAGGACTTGGCTTCCGGGGTATATCGTCGGCTGCGCTTCTGCGTCATATCTCATCGCTCAAGTTCGCAATAGCCCCGAGGGCGACCGATGATACCCCTTTAGCTACGACTAAGGGATCTAACTGGTTCATTCTTCGTGTTCTTGAATCAAGATGCGTCGATCCTGAGGCAGATCCCCAAGCATTCGACGAGCTCCTCAGAGCCATTCCTCATATTGTTCCGCCCTGGGACTCCAATGACCTATACTTGCCTGATGAGGAGGACTTGGAGCAACTTGAGCCGTCCCAGATATATGATGAGACGACAGCCTTAGCTAAAATCGTCGAACACGACATCCGATTCCACTCCCGGCGACGCCTGTGTGGAGATGCTATGGATTCATTTGCTTGGTTGCAGACCGCAGTTGACAAAAGCAAGATGCAACGAATAGGCGAATTCTTCTCCTCACGCGCGGACCCGTCCGATGACGAGCACCTTTCGACTTTCGATACTGCCAATCTGGCCTCTTTGAAGCCATTTGAGTCGTCAATGCCACAAATTTCACCTATTACGCTGGCCGAACTTCTGGACCTGGTGACTGTGTCTCGAGCATTCACATTCGGCGACTGGTTACTCTTCTCGAACGACATTGACGGGCCCCCGATTCCTCATAGCGCATACGGGAACCAAGCTTTGACACCATCAATTATTCGTTACGCTGCCGCTACCAAGAATAGCACGCTCTGCGATTCAGTTGTCCAGTCTCTTTCACAGCCCCTCTCGGCGAATACCCTACGAGCCCTGTTGAACTACCGAATCGCAATGTGCCAATGGGACCTGGTACCTGTGATGCTAGAATATCTCCGCGACTACCGCCTGAAATCCTGGGGCCACAGCAATGTAACCGCATTGGCCGCCGAAATCATCAGATTAGACCATGCCGTCACCACAGAAATCGACACGACAAAAGCGGAAGACAATATCCAGAGCCTAGCACAAGCAAAGAGCATCCTGCTGCGAATTCTCAACGGTGATTTCAACGAACTACACCCACGAGACAACTTCCAGGAGCGCTCCCTCCACGGCCTGCAACGCCTCTTCCTTTCTATCCCTGGCGCCCTTCACGACGTCGCCGCCGCCTCCAATCTCCGCTCCCAAAAGCTCGCCCGAAGCTCAACCCCCCACATACCCTCAACAGCCTTCCACCCCATCCTCTCCGCCGTAGTCGACGCCCAAGGCAGCACCGCCGGCAAACGACTCTGGGACACCTGGTGCGTCGACGTGCAGTCCCCATTCGTCCGCCGTCTCCATAAAGGCGGCATCCCCCGTCTCTACCTGAACACCGAACGGGACATGAAAAAGGGTAACCCTCACTTCGACGAGGCATACTTCAAACAGCTCCAGACGAAACTGGTCGTGCCCAACATATCCACCGTCCGCATTATCGCCCGAGCCGCAGTGAAAGAGTACAACGAATTCGAAGCTGAACACTCGCACACCGTTCCCGACGAATCACCTCCACCTCCTCAAGCAGATGCATATCCCAGAACTACCCATCCTCAGCATAACCCCGCCCGACCTGTCCTCGAGTTCTGCATGAAGAGATTCGAGGCTCTCGGTCTTCGGCGAGCGGATAGGAACCGCGAGGTCGGAGGCTTCGTATACAGAAGACGTAAAGAGTTGAAAAGAATGAAAAAAACAGCGACTGGGGCGTGAAGATACCACAGCGCAACAAGAGAGCGCTCATATTTAGCGTGATATGGTGTTTCGATAGACTTCCTTGCATACATGTATTATACTTATTGCTCTAACTATTTTGGAAATTCTTAGTACTGTCTTGTGTGTATGATAGAGATGTTAGATACCAGGTTTAATAATAGTACATAGCACAGAGTTAAGATGCTTGTGTTTTATATGAAGTTTGACTCTTTAACGAAAGTAATTCGTCTTGAAATGAGAATTTGATTTCGAACTTCGTTAGACGTAAACGTTCCCGAGAAAATCCAAATAAACAACATAATATCACGAGCCAGCCACCCATCATCTATTCGAAGCTCCGTATGACAAACTCCCGGTCTCCCTTACGATAACTCCTTGCACACTGATGACATGCCGTGAAACCCCAGCCCGTGCCAAAAGACCGCACTGAAACAAATTGATATAAAACATTTATCAAGAACTTTGTGAAAGAAGAACAACATATAAAACACAGGTAAGCAAGCCCTAAACAACGGAGGTAGTAGTAGTGGTAGTGGCAAAAATTATTTTGTACAGAGAATTGAAGGATTCTGCAAACATCTTAGTTTTGCTCCCATGACTCTTCCTCATTGGGAATGGGGAAGAAGGAGCGAATAAACTCCCCACTGATGGGGTCATAAGGGAAGAAGGCATCGGTTCCGGGGGCAGAAAGTGCAAGGGTTAACGAGGCCGGATCAATCGCTGGGACTCCAGAGTACGCTTGCTGGCTCTGGTCATAATGGTACTGAGTCTGAGCCGGCTGTTGATTTGGGCCGCCGACTGTATCGTAGAAAACAGGTATAAGCGGCGCTGTCTGGCTGACAGGTACATCCATACCTGCACTGCCACCAGCATTCGGGGCCATATGTACGTGCGAGGTTGGGTCATAATTTAAGACTGGCAGATCACTCAAGTCATAATCCATGCCGATGGCGATTCGTCGAAGGTTACTGTCACACAGCTCCCATGCACGCCGTGCCGGGAGGCCACATTCGGACATGGCAAAGAGCCAGCGTATGGCCTTTTTTGACGCTTCAAAGATACCTCGCTCTTCAGCTGGCATATGAATGCAACCAAATGACAACTCGAGCAGGAGAACTGTAGCCGTCTGCATAAGATAGTGCAGAACGCACCACCAAGGGCAAACATGGTAGAGTTGGACAGCATTAGGTTCGTCTGGAATCAAGTCCAGCATCTGCCGTGCAGAATCTAGAGTTATCTCTGCCATATCATGGCTGAAAGAGGGTTTCTGCTGAGGGCTAGTATGCCGAGCATCGCGGCGACACAGGCACGGACGTCCCAAGGTGATTCGAGCACTGTAGTAGTGAAACGCCAAGAAAAGCTTTCCACGAAGCATATCCACACCTTGGTCATCTCGCCGGGTGAAGTCCAATGCCTCCGGAAGGTTGGCGTACCATATGTCAATTCGGGATCGAAGCTCCCCAATGCGGTTCTCAATGTGCCTCCAGGGTACTACGGCACAGTCCAGCGAATACACTCGGTTAACGATTTCCTGAGCGACAACTGCCAGGTCCACATAATAAAGGAATATAAGTGTTTTACTGATGGGCTGGCTCTTCAGCCAGGAAGCGTCACGCAATTTGTCTGTATGTCGAGTCTCCTTACCTCCCGGGGGATTTGAGGGCATGTGGCGAACAAGGGTACTTGCCAAAGCCGATTCTACCAGCTCCTGGCGAAGGTCTTGGTCGTTGAGAAGCTTAGCTGCAGCTGGCTCTTGAAGCTGGTCTTCCTCGAACGGTAGAGGCAAAGGCGTCGTACATATCCCATCTGTAATGCAAGAAACTCTGCCCGTCATGATCCCGAGCATATGTTCAAAAGTATAGGCACACCACCAGACCCTATATCGCGCCTCCTTTGAGATTCCAGGCGTGCTTTCGCTAGTGTTCTTCATATTCAACCCGAGTGAGATTGCGGAACGAACAACCAACGCGGTGATCTTCCAAGCTCTAATCAAACCATCAGAAGAACGTTCAAGTCAAGCCCCACACCAACCGCACGGCAAAAGGGGCAAAAAAAAAAAAAAAAAAAAAAAAAAAAAAAAAAAAAAAAAAAAAAAAAAAAAAAAAAAAAAAAAAAAAAAAAAAAAAAAAAAAAAAAAAATAAGAAAAGAAGCCTACCGGTTAATTTGGTTTGATGCCATAAGATAGAAAGCAACCAAGGCCTCGACCTGTACTTGCTGCAGGTCGGGATGGCTAAACAGAGCATCACCATTCATGCTAAGGATCCGGGCCCGAGTTAAATAGACTAAATGATCATTGTCATCGCCACGCCACGGTGCCTGCGTTAGATGAGCATGTTTGGCGGAGATGGCGAATATCAAGTTAAGGATGGCCAGCCATTTATCGCCAGGCCGAGCAGCACTGTCAAAAAAGGTTCTGTATTGGGCACGAAATAGTGTACGGCTGATGATAGGATAAAACGGGTGCACCGTTTCCAAGTAGTCTTCAAATAACTTGTCCGCCAAAGGACGAGGAGGAATCCAATACACTTGCACAGGGCCGGGAACCGAGACATCTAGATCGTCCAAATGATAATTCATCGAATGGAGGGCAAATTCCCCTTTCGGCTCAGCTTCGTAGCGCCCTGGTTCCTTCCGGACGCGCTGTTCTGTCTCCATCCGTAATCTCTGCATCCAGGTAACCTCCGAGTTTTTCCCCATGTAACCAGTAGCTCGAGAATTCGGGGTTCGATTTACATCCTCATCCACGCGGTCGATGGCATCTAGGGATCCAATAGACGACGAGGAGCTCATTTCTTCAAGGTAGTTGTCTTTATCCTGCGGCGTGGCTGAACTAGACTGCGAGCCGGTAGAAGCCCGCTCGCCACCCGAGCCAGAATACTATGCGAGTGTTAAGGTCGGATGCAGAAGGACAACGACATAAAACATGGGAAAGCGTACCGACCTTATCCAGAGTGATTCGAATTTGTTCTGCAGTCCTACCATCGACAATGTTTCCAATGTCTCTCAATAGCTTCTCATACGCTTCGGCCTTTGTCGAGAGACTGTCCAATTGCCTAATATCGAAGTCAGCCGTCAATGACCAAGGACAAGAAAACATTGGTAGTCAACATACCCTTTGGTTCGCTCCCTCCATGATGCTGGGTACTTACAAGTCACCCTCAATTCTTTGCACTGTCTGCAAACTGGCGTGTCGCCGCTGCACTTAGTTTTCCGCCCCCGGCAGGATTCGCAGGCAAGAGGCACACGTCGACTGTAAGCGGAAACGACACCCGTTCTCTGCCGCGGTATGGCCACTTTCGCATTGGCAGTTTGCTTCTTGCCGGACAAGCTGCTTCGGGGAGGTATATTTGACAGTTGTGAGGTACGCGAGGCTGGAGGCTTCGAGGCGATCATAACTGTATTTTGAGTACCGGAAGAGTCCAGGGGAACCATTGCAGCCCGCGAGTTGCCGTCACCTGATTGGGGGTGAATAGAAGGCGCGTCCATGTTGGTAGTTTTGAGATTTGGTAGAGGATGTCGCCACAAAGCGGCCGGGATCGATGGATTAAGGCCACCAGGACAGATAGCGATCCAATGTGCCTGGATAACACTATTATGGTTCGCGCGACCGGTAAGGTCTTCTCGTGCTTTCGGTTTGCCGGACAATGGTTTCGAATTCAATGCTTAAATCGACCATACGACGAGCGTTCGGACCAGTAGATGACCATGGCGCATAAAACTTAAAAGACGATTGGGAGATCGAGGATGATTGTCGAGTAGGAGCCGATGTTCTCTGTCCGCACTACTCGGCACTTCCACCAGCTTTACCAGGTACTAGAGAAAGGAAATATCATGGTGACGGGGACTCTCAAGGAACGGGACAAGGATGGAAGATGGAGGAATTGATCGATGCGAGCGGCGGGGCGGAGGAAATACTGGGCCCAAGGGGTATCTTCCAATCACCCGGCAGTTTATCCATACGATGAGCTCCAGCCCCATCGATGACGACATTCACCACGTAGGTGGCTCTTCCATAGATTTCCTTTGCGCAAGCCCTATCCTCAGTCATATATGGATACGACTAGGTAACTTACTCTAGATACTACGAGTCGTACTGTCCGGATCGCAAGGTGGAAAGAATACTATCGTCAAATAAAGTATAATGGTGAGCCACAAGCGCTAAATGTACATCAAGGCATCAGGCATAAAACTTCCGGCTTCCCTTCCTTTTCTTTTTCCTTTTTTTTGTGACCCTTAAGACATTTCCCCGGCCGTTGACAGCATCATCGGCCTCTTCTTTTGTTTCCCATCGCGCCAACTAGTAATAATGGCAATCAACCCCCGCAATAGAACGACGAAACACGTACACCCAAACCAGTCAGGGGATATTAAAGTAACAAGAGACAAAGAGACATGCAAGCGAGAAAAGAGAAAGCAAAACACAGCAACAATATATATATATACAGGTTAAAAAGGGGCACTCGAGCCAAGAGAGGTGAAGCGAAATCCAGGACAAGTATTATCGGAGGAAACTGTACAAGATTAGGGTAAGAGGAAGTCAGGTAAGGCGGAGCGATAGGTGGTAGAGCCAAGGCGTAATAGCAGCGAGGCGAGAGTGGAGATGAAAGAAATCCTGAACCAGGCGTGAAAGTCTAGAGAAAAAAACAAATCCAGGTCTATCGATTGCGGTATGCGCGTAAATTACATCGCATCCTCTGCTCAGATCTCTCCGAACATCTCATCGAGCTCGTGGACATCGACACTCTCGGGATTTTGCAGCTCTCTC
The DNA here is from genome assembly GCF_009193645.1 of Aspergillus pseudonomiae. NCBI lineage: Eukaryota > Fungi > Ascomycota > Eurotiomycetes > Eurotiales > Aspergillaceae > Aspergillus > Aspergillus pseudonomiae. The sequence goes on from NW_022476101.1 coordinate 112,899, forward strand.
CAGGAATCGAAGACCATCTCCACATCTGTGTCTACCAGGGTCCTAGGGACCAGAGACATCTTACTGTCCTGTTCAACCAGATCCGACATCTTCATATCGAGATCCGGAACCCCGCTGTTGAGCATGTCAATGGACCGCTTCATTGCCGAGACAGGTTCGATGATGAGGTCTTCGGGGAGACTGATCTGCGGTGCGCTTGCCACACTATCGGGGTTCGCCTCGACATCCAGACCGTCGTCCGAAGCCACACTCGTACCAGACGAGAGTGACGAGGCCACGGAAGTGAGGGATGGGGAGGGGGAAGTGCCAAACAGAGCAACCGCGGCTGCCTCATCGAGGTCTTGCTGTTGTTGCAATTGCTCCTGGAGGGAAGGCTGTTCCATCAAGCCTCCATGGGAGAAGTAGTCACCATCCGGGCTATCGGACATGCGGTCCCCATGAATTGACGATAGAGGACTATCTTCAACAGGAGTTCCAGCGATGCTCATGGCCCCATCATCCAGTTCGCTAAGCCCCTCCGAAAGGGCCGAGAAGGGACCTTTGGCCTTTTCGAGCTGGCTTGCTTTTTGCTCCGAGGCCCGCTCGCGAACGGCACTGGCAGTTTGAGTGAATTCCTTCTCGTCACCCTCCAGCGGAGGAGAAGCGGCCCGGTTCGAGTGCATGAGGCGCGCATGCTGATGGTCAAAATCAGTCGCACATTGTCTCGCCACGCTATCATCACGAGTGTCCAGATCAATATTCTCTTCCTCGAAGTCCGGGGGGGACAGATCCACCTCGGGGCTTGGGCTGAGGCGCGATCGTTCCCGTGCCAACGCGTCTTCCTCGTCCAGGTCAGCGCTAGACACGCTAGGAGTGATGTTCTTCCCCATCACACCCGGGATGATGATATCATCTGAGTTCTCAGGAAGAGGTTGACGAGGTTGCGTCGTCAAGTAATAGTACACTTTGCGAGGGTGGACTGGAATGAGCTCCTTCGCCAGAGGACACGGTGCGAGCGCCGTCCACGGGCGCTTCATATATGTACTCAACCGGGAAGAAAGGAGTGCGGCGGGGTTTGCGGAACTGTAGCACATTGAACGATTAGTATGCACATCAGAGAGCACTATAGGGGAGGGAGTCACTCGAAACGTACTTTGCGACATTCTCATTGAGCGCAACGAGGACGGCTGCGAGCTCTTTGACCAGATGCGGACGATTGCCTGTCTTCTCCAATTGCTCGATCACGCCGACCACGATATCATCGTTGATACCCTCCGTGTCGATCTTGGGCGCGACACTTCCATCAATAGGCGATGGGGGTGGCGTTTGTTCAAACGCCCCGCGCCGACCAGTCGAACGTACAGGCAACTGTTCCTTCGCGGTCGATATCGACACCGAGGTTGGCTCTGGAGATAGCGAAGACGAGTCGTGCGACCTCTTTACTTTCTTGGAGGGAGGCAGTTGCTCGTCGGTCGCGTGTGGCGATTTCGAGGCCGACGGGGATCGGCGGGAGGCACTCGGGAGATGAATCCCTAGCGACGGAAGCGACAGTGACTTTCGACGTGTATTATAAGGCATGGTTTGTGAAGGAGTGAACTTTTGGTAGGAAATTGTAGGATACACTCGGGACGATTGGAGTTCTAGATAAGACAAACAATAATAATAATAATAGCAGAGAAGTACAACCCAACTAAGCACACAAAACGACAAAGAAATATAATGATAACACAACTAGGATACTAATAATAATAGTAGTAAAATAAGAATAAGAATAGATAGTAACACAAAGGGGGGGATGAGGGGGAAGGAAGAGAGTGTGGAAATGTGAGTGTGAGATGAGAAGGAGAAGTACAGGGAAGTATGGCGATGGGGGGGGCGAAGAGGAAGTGGAAAGGGAGATGATGGATGGCGGTGATAATGATGCTGTGAGAATAATACCTCCCGACCGGGTGTACGGGAAGAATAGGATAATCACAGCGCAGTTCGTTGGCCAGAGTTAGGGACCTGATGGAGCAAGAGACATGCGCAGACCCAGAAAAATGATCAAAAAATAATAGTAATAGTAATGAGAATTAGATTCCACAGCTTTGAAGGAATCGCTGTTTGGCTGTGGATAGTTTTCTCGATCTTCACTTTTTTTTTTTTAGGAGGGTAGGAGGTCTGGAGGAGGCTAGGAGCAAAAAAAGGAAAAGAAAGAAAAAAAAAATCTTTGAAAAGCGGGTGCTTTGCCGTGGCGTTTATTGGCTGGAATAACCAATGGGGCACTTTCCTTTCTTTCTTTTTTT